>NC_046373.1:14425619-14659188 GCF_011125445.2 Fundulus heteroclitus | reverse complement strand
TTCCAGTGAGGCTCGTTTGTCAGATTAGAAGTACCTTTTAAAAATAACACCCTTTAAGGCCTAGTCTTTGACGCGGCTGACCAGGGTTTGACTCTGGCCACCTATTGTGTGGGAAATGATCCACTAGTGCTGTGAAAAACCGAGCACAAAAGTGTAAAAAATTAATTTGCAATATATGTGCAAAAGTAACAGTTAACAAAATAAGAGCTTTAAAAAACATCAGATATAATGGGTTCAGCGTAGTTTATTTGGTCACTGAAACAATAGACTTTCTTCATTGCATTCTAATTTATTGAACATGACGCATACATAGAACCGCAGAAATACCAAGGGCTCAGAGAGAACTAGAAAGAGCCTTGAAGGCATAGGCGTAACTTCCTTAAGGACTGGTGTGGACATGTCCCCACCAATCTTGACCGGTAGGGGGACAGTCCCACCCCAATATTTTGTACACGTATTTTACTTTCGGTGCTGTGTATATCTGATTCAAACCCCATTCTGGCCGCTCCTCAGAAAGAAAATAAAAAAGTTCTCCCCGCTGCTCACCGTCCACAAACCCCGACAAAAAAAAAAAAAACTCCGCCTCTCCTCAGGAAAAAAAATCTGTTGCCTCTCGCTAGCCCTACCCCCCCCCCCCCTGTCGCTTCCTTTCAAAAGCCCCCGCTATTGCTACTTTTCCACCATTTGATGTGATCGACAGGAGGAGAGATAGCAACACAGCAGTGTTCATTAAATTTAACCGGTAGCTAAACCTATTTGGACTCAGGGTTGGCAAAAAATGCCACCGAAAAAGCTGCCTGACATCCGGAGCTTTTTTCACCAAACAGCAGCAACGTGTTAGTTTTTTTGGGCGAAGTAAAATGAGTAACAAAACATGACAGCATTTAATGCAGGTTTTATCTTCTTTCTAACAGGGAACAAATGTAATTCAGATCGCTTCCTTCCTCAGTGGAAGATGCTGCGGGTTTTCAGGTAAAATGCAAACAGTGTTGCGAAAATATTCTTGATGAGATGTGTTTAGATAAAGGAATAAGGACATTTTAAGGTTCTATTGTTGTATATGTGTCATTCAGCAGGCCACAAGCACGCTAACCGATTCAGGGATAGCAGTGGACTCAGACTTGCAGGTGAGAGGGACTTGTGGAAATATTAAGACCTAATTTTACTCAGGAGAGACTTAAAGTAGTAAAAGAATAGAGAATAGTGTATAAATAAGGGAATACCTTATTTAAAATTAACTGAAACCGTTGGAAAAAAAACTCAAACCACTTTTTTCCCCGCCCTGTTATGTCAGCTACACTACATTCAGTATCGTTACCATAGAAACAGACAACAGCGCCAATATATCAAATTATACTAAAAGACACGCAAATAATTTCCCACATAAAAAACAGGACTTTCAGTCCATTACAGTTTTCTGTTTTTAGAGTTGTTTATTTTGCGTTTATTAAGTGATGGTGGGTGGCTGTGGTATATTAGCTTTCACTGCTATAAGCTTTAGCAGCAGTGATTGATTAATTTAAACACCTGCTCTACTGCGCGTCTATCGGAGTTGGTGTTTAGGTTGAACTAAAGAAAACCTTTTATTTGAAGCTTCTTGTACTGTTTTAAATCCCGGCTTCACCTAATTAAAACTTTTTCCTGACCTTGTTATCTAGTTGTCATAGTGTTGACATTCAGTAGCAACAACTGCGCCCTTTTTCATTTATATGTCCACGTACATTTAAGATTTAGCGTGTTATGTTGACAACTCATGAGCAAGCTGCTTTTTGCAATCTAGCAGGAAGGTAAGGATAGGATCTTGCAGGTGTGACGTCACGCTGCAGGGGGTCCAACAATGACTCAAGTAAGGCTTAACAATGCTGCTGTGTGCCATGTCCACCAAACAAAACTAGACAATTTAGACATTGATCAAATAATGTCAGCAGTTTTGTGTCATTGAGTGACAGAGAAGGCAGTGTTTGGCACTTTTAAATGAGTCTGTGCTGGGGCTTCTTTCAAAGTTTAGGTTTAATGTCAAAATCTCAGATGGAAGGCAGGGGTATCAAGCCGTTAATCAATATTGAATCTGTTTTCCTGTTAATATATGTAATCCTTTCCAACAACAAAAAAAAAAAAATGCTCGCGCAGGTAGCTCCCTTTCCATATGAGCCGTCCCCACCAACTTTCAACACAAGTTACACCCTTGCTTGAAGGTGAAGACAACAGTGATGTCCATGGTTATCAGAGCACTCGGGACAGTAACCCCCACTCTGGAGAAGTGGCTCCAACAGATACCTGGATAAACATCAGACATATCAGTCCAGAGGAGCACAATGTTAGGAACAGCTAGGATCCTAAGAAGGACCCTCAAGCTCCCAGGCCTCTTGTAGAGGGTCTGAGCTTGAGAAATGGAGAGCCACCCCCCTGCTCAGGAGTATGATGGGAGGTGGAGAGAGCAGGTTTATATATATATATATATATATATATATATATATAATATTATATATATATATAAAAGGTCCTTTGTTTATACAAAGTGACAATGGGTCCCTTCCGCACCAATGCAATTTGTAGTGTTCCAGACACTGGGGCATTTTAATACTTCGCAGCACGGTCAGGGGCAAAAGTGCCACACAAAACATGGCTGACGCGCTCGCGCATCGTTGTTTACTAGCCAGCGTTCTCTGCGCTTCTTCCCCCTCACGCCGTCCAGTCACGTTGCCTATTACCTCGTTATTGCTAAACTGCCTGCGCAGCCATTTGAGGGGGGAAGGCAGAGGACCGTCGAGCGCTAATGTTCATTATTAGCCGCCCTACAAACGCAGCACACACAGACATACACAAAAGAAAGCGAACGGGGCAAACGTTGGACGGGCACGTCGTTAAATAATGGGCCCACCAGGAGACAAACACGCCACACATCGACTGATAGAACGGGGGATCTCCGCTGATGGTCGATTTATCTTGACATGGCATGCGGCGGGGCGAGCCGGAGGTTGTGACGACTGAAGAAAAGAAGAAAGAACTAGCTCGAAGCGTCAACGTTGGAAGACACACAGAGAGAAAAGAGAGGGGGGAGATTTTGGTTTGGCTAACGTTTGTTTCGCACTTCAGCGTTTATTTTAATCGACTGCCAACTGATTTGTTTTGTCGAAAGTTGTTGACAACAGTTTAGAAAAAATAACAGTATGGAGCTGAAATAGTGACCGGAAGCCGCGAGAGCGTGAACCGTGGTTTAGTCTCCCGACTTTTAACACCAACATTGAGCCAGAAGATGTAAGAAAAGGCGTGTTAAGATGACTGGCCACACGTAAAAAAAGAAAAAAAAAGTAAAATAAAATAACAGCCTCAGTTAAGCCGGCCTGTCTTCTTCTTCTTCTTCTTCTTTTCTATTATGGCGGGTCGCAATCAGCCGGCCTGTCTTAAAATAAGATGTAGCTTTATCGCTGGTTCACTACTAGTTAGTGTCAGAAATGAATACCTAGGTTGACTCGCTAGCTAGCTAGCAGACCTTAGCTAGTGTGCTAAAAATACGCCCACGTCATGACTATCAGCTGTGGCAGCAGCACGGGCCCAGGGCCAGATGAGTGACGGCAAAAGTTCAGGAAATGTCGGTTTACTTTCGCTGTAGTCTTCGATGTTACCGGGTGCCTGGATCTGTCGGCATCTGTGTCTACCTGCCATGTTCGTCTGTACTCCCAGTCCGCCTGTAACTCGCTCATAACACACAGGTCTGTGTTCGGAGACACACAAAACAAACCCGCAGCCATGGATGAGCGACTTTGAGATGACCCAGTTAATAGAATATCGGTCTGCTTGCTGTAGTTCACAATCTCACTAGCAAAAAAACAACAACAAACAAACAAAAACGAAGACCCAACAAAACAAACAAAAATAAGTCACCAATATGTCTTTTTTGTTTTGTAGCAGTTTCGGTTAACATTTATACAAGAGCCTCGTTTGAGTTGTTTTCTAAAGGGGGAAAAAAAATCTGTTGTATTCATTTCAGTGGCAGTAAGGGGAGAGAGAAGGAAAAAAAAACAGCTAATTTGGCTCGAAAGCCGCGTCTTAAAATATGGGTTTTTGATCAGGTGTAGAGTCGATGGAGTCTTAGCCTGTTGACCATTCCCCTTCTCAAAACTGCCTTTTTTTTGTTTTTACAACAACCAAATATTGAAATGACTTAGTTTAATCTCTGATTTGTTGGTCTTTTAAGTTCGTAGTTAAGAGGTTCGAAGATCTAGTCTTAGGGTTTTGATGCATCGTCAGCTCCATCCTTTCTTAAACGTATAGGGTAAAAAAAAAACAACAAAAAACAGTGTCGCTAAAGTTTACTACACTAGAAGAAAAGACACTAGCAAACAAAATCTAACCATGGGGGACCCAACTTCACGGAGAAACCAAACAAGAAACCGGCTCCGAGCTCAGCTTCGAAAGAAAAGGGAATCTTTGGCGGATCAGTTTGACTTTAAGATCTATATAGCCTTCGTTTTCAAGGAAAAGGTTTGTCGACACGGCAGCTGTGCTCCTTCATGTTTCAACTGGAGATGCACCAGTCAGTTGACCAGAGATACGAGTCGGCCCATTTGCTCTTAATTAAATTTTTTTTCCAGATCTGGGCATGTGTGGGGGGGAGAGCATGAAAGAATATTTGTATTTCCAGACTAAATTTGTTATTCTTTCTATTACATGCTCTCCTTTCTTCTTTGTGTCATTCCTTTTGTTTCTTTCTCTGATTGTTCCTCCTTCCTTGAGTCCTCACTCCTTTCCTTCTTTCCCTCATATCCTTAACCCTTTGTGTCCTTCTGTTTTTTATATATATATATATATATATATATTATATTATGTCCTTCCTCCAGAACTGGCTGGGCTATTACAAAACTGCCAACCTTTTCTTTAAAAAGTAGGCAATTTCAACTGTATTCTCTACATTTTAACTTTTTTTGTTTTTCCCTCTCCCCTAAAAGTGACCCTAATAGTATGCCGTCATAGAATGGGCAGACTTCAAAGAAAAGGCCTGATTGGTGCATCTCCTAAAATATCTTTTAAAACCGGTCCCTCCCTTCCCCATCAAAGCAGACTCTTTAAATTGCTTGTGTTATTTGTTTATTTCTCACAGAAGAAGAAGTCTGCACTTTTTGAGGTAGCTGAAGTGGTGCCCGTGATGACCAACAACTACGAAGAGAACATCCTGCGAGGTGTGCGCGACTCGAGCTATTCTCTGGAGAGTTCCATAGAGCTCCTCCAAAAAGATGTTGTGCAACTGCACGCCCCCAGATACCAGTCAATGCGAAGGGTGAGACTCGCCTGGAAGAACAACGACCCCAGCCGTGGTGGTGGTGGGATCTTTAGTAACGGTGCTTGTTTTTTTCTTTTTAGGATGTGATAGGCTGCACACAGGAAATGGATTTTATCCTTTGGCCGCGCAACGATATTGAGAAGATTGTCTGTCTGCTGTTCTCCAGATGGAAAGGGGCCGACGATGAGCCCTTCAGGCCTGTGCAGGTCAGATGTTTGCTCCCGTCACACACAGGATCTGTGTGTGGGATGCAACACTTTGATGCAACGTTAAACAGTCGGTGCACAGCTTGTATAACAGTGTGTTCTGTCCTCTGTAAACAGCTCACCTCAGCCGTTAATGTCTAAACCGCTGGCAGCCAAAGTGACCAGACTGGGTCCAATCAGCCATTTTCCCTCCCCTGTGTCATGTGACTTCTTAGTGTCACAAGGTCTCAGGCGTGTTAAATGTGGCGCCATCGTTCCCACGCTCTTTCATACTAGTCACTGGAAGTGCGACCTGGCTCCTTGTGGCCAAGAGCAAAGAGTTCTCTGAGGACTCGAAAAAAAATGCACTGCCTTGCTAGAGAGGCTGAGGGTGTCTCCAGACTAGGGCTGAACAATAATCGCATTTTCAATATAATCGTGATTTAAAATAACGCAATTTCCAAATCGCCTGGGTCTGCAATTTTTGGCTATGTAACAATTAGGGAATTAGACACGTCCATTAGGTGTCAGTAAAATGTTTGAAGTGGGTTTGCCTTCACATGGAAGGGAAGAGAGTTGCAGCAGTGAGATAATCTAATTTTATTACTTGTTTTAGAGTTTGTATAATCTGATCAATAGAAACATTAAAAGTTCATATTTAAAATAGTCCTTGTTTACAAACATCTTTATTTAGAGGCCTTTTTGTTGCTTGTGGTTAATGTGGAGAAAAGTCAAAATTGCAATTTTGATTGAAATATATTGTAGGAAGAACACAATCATTTCTGCTCTGAGTTTAGATGCTGTGGGTCTTTTAGCAACTAATCCACATGGCGAGGAAACACATTGATTTGTTGTTTGTATATATTTTGAAACACATGATAAATTAAACTGGAAAAAAAATCGCATTAAATCACAATATTAAGAAAAAAAATCGCAATTAGATTATGTTACAAAATCGTTCAGCCCTACTCCAGACCTGGACCTTACTGAGCACTTATGGAGCGTCCAGGTCCAGACAGCGCTGGAAAATAATGGTGGCTTCACCAAATGTTGACGCTTTGGGCACAATTTGGACGTTTTGTCGAGGGACTGTGTTCACGTCTGTCGCCAGCAGTTCAGACGTTAGTGGCTGTGTTGAGTTCATTTGCACTGTTGTACAAGATGTGCACTACTTTAGTCTATTTAAGCGTCCCGCTAATAGATGGCATAAAGTATTTACAAGCACGTGAGCGGTGTACTCACTTTAGTGAGATACTGTAACTTGGGTGTAAATACGTGATACCCATGTTTACTTCACGTGTTCCTGACATGAACACGTGAACCCGAGCTGTGAGAGAATATCCGTACAACTGTGCATTTCTCTTTCTGATGTTATTTAAATGAAAAAAAAGACTTTATGGTCACTAGTTTTTATTTAATTAATTTGCCCCCAATGCAAAAACCTTCTACAGTGTAGAAGGTTTTTGCATTGGGGGCTCACAGTTCTGCTCAGAAATGTACAGACAGGTATCATTTACATTAATTTATACATTTTCTGAGCTAAAATTTGTAATTTTTGGGTTGGATTTATGAAACATCCTCATTTAAAAAAAATGATTATATTTGCTCTATTTTTTATTAATGTTTTCCAACAAGTTGCAGAGAAACCACTGATAATTAATTAGGTGCGATCAACAAGTCTTTGGCCTAAATCTGACTACTTGGTAAAGTAGCGATTGGTAAAGCTTAATATACTTTGGGGTTTTTGTTGTACATGGTAGATATTAAGTATCGTTCACATATTTTTGATTTAGCAGGGATAAGGTTGTTTTAAATGAAATCCCAGGAGCTTGAGCTTGCTTTATTTAACCAGCTTTATGACCGCCATGCTCCAAAGCTAACATGTTGAGTGCTGCAAACACTCGTGTTGTCATAAATGGCTCAATCGGTGAGCATGGGGCCTTCCTACAGAAAACATTTGGCTCTGATCTATTGAGCTTTTGTCTAATTCGAGGAATTCTGCCAAATAGATCAAATATCAATCCTGAGTTGAGCCAAAAGCGTGTTAATGGATACATAAAGCACGAGGTTCCTGCATGACAAACCAAAGTCTAGTGGGTTTTCTTGTGTGATTTTTGGCACTGTGTTGACTGAAATAAGAATTGCACTGAATTTTTGTTTTTAAAACTCATGTAACCCTGGAAAATGGTTCAAATGCTTCAATGAGCCCAAATTAATGCATACCTGCTCACAGTCAGTGTGCATAAGGTTTGATTGGCACTTAGAGCCTTTTCTTTCTTTTTCACAGGCCAAGTTTGAGTTTCATCACGGAGACTACGAGAAGCAATGCCTGCACGCTCTGGGTCGTAAAGACAAAGCCGGAATGGTCATGAACAACCCAACTCAGTCTGTATTTCTCTTCATGGACAGACAACACTTGCAGGTACGTCTCTTCAGACTCACACGAATTACTTTTCTCAACAAGTTGTGCAAAAAAAAAACCCACACACCTGCCTTCTGTCACTGAGCCCGTGTTTCCCCCCTCGCTCGTTTCAGACTCCTAAAACCAAGGCCACGGTGTTCAAGCTGTGCAGCCTGTGCCTGTACCTGCCCCAGGACCAGCTGACCTGCTGGGGCGTGGGAGACATCGAGGATCACCTCCGCCCGTACATGCCTGACTAAAGGCTCCTCGCTTTCACCCAGCCACACACAGACGAGCCTTTCCTCCCCTCCTTTCCCTCCCTAAAGCCTTCCCCGCAGCAAAATTGACGTAATCATCTCCTCCCTGCCCCCTTTTAAAAGATTAGAACTTGTGCTTGGATCTCTTTTTTGGTTCCTCAGCTCATTCTCCCTCTGACCTGAAGCCTGTTAGCTTCCCACCCTGCTACCCTCCCCATACTCCCAATACTTTCTGCCATTTATTTATTTATTTTGATTGGCTCTGACTTTTTTTATTATTTTACTTCATTCCCTTTCCCCTACTCACCCTTCCTTTTTGTTAAGTTTATTTTATTTGAACCTGCACAGACATTGACTTTTTTTTTTTTTTTTTTTTTTTGAGTGGTTGGTTGTTCTCCTGGAGCCACACAGTCAACAGCATCGGTCACTGAACGAACTCTTTATGTTGCACCTAAACCGGAACAAGCGATACACAAGTCTTCACGGTGGTCACGATGGACATGCCTTATATCCTTGTACGAAGGAAGGATTGTTAAAGCTCGTTTTGTAACGTCACTAGGGCTCCTAAAACCATTTTAGACCGTTTTTTTTTTTCTATGCCCAGGATAGGCATGAGCGGGCCGTAAAAACGCCTGTCTAGGCAGAGCTAACGAGAGGAGCAGTGTTTGTTAAATCACACGGTGTCGGTTTTTGCTTCTTATAAACTGCCTTAGTTTTTTTTTTTCTGTTGTTTTTTGCTGGACTTAAAGATGTTTTTTGTGTCATTTGCTTTTCTCAGACACGTACTAAACAGGCCTTTTTGTTAAAAATCTTGAGAGAAGGCATCCTGTGCATAAAGCTGAGACAGCCGAGTGTGATGTTGGAAGTTTGATTATTATTATTTTTTTTTCACCGTTCAATCCGTTCATGCACTATTTCATTCAAGCTACTGAAGTTTTCCGCCTTGTTTTTTGTTTTGTTTTTGAGGGTCGTGGGTTTGGTGACGAGCTGCGACAGTGACAGATTTGATATTAATACACTTTTGCTTCGCCGCTAACTGATTTCTGCTTAATTTGATCTGTTTTAAAATTAACAATCCTCTGGCGAGCTTTCTCGAAATAAAAAGTTTGGAAGTGGGGGGGCGGGGTTTTTTGCTTCCCAAAGACTATGAAGTGCAGTAGTAACGTTAACGTTTCGCTCCTTGCTGATTCAATGTGTTTTTAGCTGAAGAAAAGGGTGTAAGGCATGTAATTTCTGGGTTTAGGTTTTTCTGTTTGTTCTCTAATCTTTACTGCTGAGCATATCTCAATACAGTGCAAAGTCTGAAACACCAACTCTTTGTCCAGCTGGCTTTATTGCACGTACAAGAAAACACCCACCGCTCCCGACAACATCAACACCAGTTAGGGGAAACAAGAAGGCCACAATTATTGTTTCTGCAAAATACAGAAAGTAGTGTACGTATTAATTCAGGGCCGAGGAGCCCCTTCAGCTGCTGCCGAGGTGTTTCGTGTGTCTTCCTTGTGCGATGAGCTTCCCCGTGGCTTTGCTGGTGAGGTCCACGGTGGCGAACGCCAGCGTTCTCCCCTGCTTCAGGACCTGCGCCGTGATGAGCACGTCTTCCCCGATCTTGGCGGCGTTCATGTACCTGGAAGACGGCAGCAACGTTACCCGTTCATAAAGTTAAAATTCAGTCTGACACCCAACAAACTACTGGTGTTTAGGTGGGGGGGGGAGAATGAAAGGTGGTCAACACGTTAAGGCCAAATAAACAAGAAATTCATTGTCAATCAGCTAGAGAGGCTTTGGGTTTTCACAATAAAAGTATTCACACCCATTGATCCAGTTTTAGGCAAAAGAGGGTCTGTGACATGACAAAATGTGCAATTACACTGTAAAAAAACACTTTTTCACACATCAGATCTCAATTGGAGACATAAATCCTGCTGGATATCCATACTGATGGGCAAAAGGTAAGGCGTTAGGAACATAAGGATGCCTGAGAAATGAAAATGATCAACCCACAGAGGCCTTAATCCGGATTGGGCCCAAACATGATGCTCTGTTGGATTTAGGTCAGAGGGTCATGGGAACCAGCTAATGGTATCGCTACCTTCATCCTCCAGGAACATTTCAGCATCTTTGGCTTTCTAAATAAAATGTGTCGTTATTAACTGCCTGCATACTGTTGATGATGGCAGGAGGCACGGCGCACATTCTGGTAATGGTCCGTATTAGTGTGGCACCCTGGTGGAGTTGGACTGCCTGTGCAACCTCTGTACGGTCCAGGTGTCATCTCATGGTACCAGTAGTGCCACTGACACTGGTTGGATGCAAAACTACAGTTAGAAATAAAGCAAGGCGTAAAAAAAAATGCCTGTGGCCTCCACCTGCAAACCCATTCCTGTTTTTGGGACCGTCTCATTGCTGCATCTGATGTTAATTTAATTATCCAAACAGCAGAGGTGGATTAACAACCCCCTCTACTACTGAACTGACCAGATCCACAAGTTTAACTGGCTTGATATTTTTTGCTCTGGTTAAAAAGCGTCCCTTTATTTCTAGGACATCTTCTAGCTTTTGCTCTCTGCTTGTCTCTCTTCCATAAATGCCAACTTCCCAGAATTCATTCTGCCAATACAGCACCTGCGCTGTGGATATCTGCAGCTCCTCCAGAGCGACCATGAGCCTATCGGCTGCTTCTCTGATCGCATTATTATTATAATTATTATTATTATGTATTTAATTTTTATTTTCTAAACTCACGTTATATTCATGTCAACGCTGACCCCCGGGGCTCCTCTGTCGCTGTACATGATGGCCATGGTCGAGATGATGTCCACCAGGGTGGCCGTCATCCCGCCGTGCATCGTCCCTGCCCGGTTAGTGTGCTCCTCTTCCACCCGCATCTCGCAGACCACCTTCCCGGGGCTCGCGGACACAACATCCACCTGTGGACAACATCCGGGAGGGGGGGTGCGTTTGAAAACCCGGACGTTTCAGGGCTCGGTTTTTTAAATATTTCTTCATATTTACCTTACTGAGGACTCTGTCGAAGCCCGGGTTATCCACCATGACTTTCATCATTTGTTTGACTGAGTTTAGAGTCAGCGTGACCATGTTTGGCGTTTAGAAACGAGGGGCCAATGTCAACGCTGTGTTTATATCCAGCAGGAAGTTGCTGCGCTTCATAAGTCGTCCGGGCGGAACGTGCGCCAAACACTGAGCTATATTATACACTGGAGTGCTAATCACCGTCTGTTGGAACGAGTCGCTTTGAAGCCACCAGCCGCCATATTGGTACTCCCTATTTCCCTCCAGTAACTAGGGAATATGTGCGATACAGCATCAAATAACGAGGATTTTCTCATGTTCAGGGCGGGCTTAAAACTTTTAAAATCTGAAATGCCATATACTTTTATGTTATGTTCTAAAACTATCACATAATGAGAAAGTCATGTGCTGAAATATTTTGCATTTTATTCATTTAAATATATGTATTTAACATTTTTAAATATATAAATAACAATATACAAAAACATATATTTACATATGTGTATACATATATATACATATATACATAAACACATACTTATATAGACATATATATATATTTAATATGAATAACATGTCAAATATTTCAGCATCTAATTTCCTAGTAGTTGATAGTGTTAGTACATCTACTGACTGTAGAATTACCTGTGAAACGTTTTCACGAAGCCAGAAAACTGTTTGTTGTTGCAACCAAATCCTGTGGGATTCTGTGAGAGTAGGGAGTAGCAAGATGGCGGCCAGTGACTTCAGTTTTTCGGCAAAATCAGCACTTCAGTGTATTATATAGCTCAGTGGTGCCAAAAGTAGCGCGGAACCGTAAAAAATAAAAATAAAAACATAATTATGTACTTATAAATGTAAGTTATCGTATGTTTATTGCTGGTGTTATTTTTTACCTTATTAAATAATGTTTTGTTTTGTGTCAGATGTTTTGTGTCTGATATCCGATCCTTTGCGCTTCTACACAAAGATTTAAAGCCCCATTTTAGTTAAATGGTGCGTTCAAGTGAGTCTCACAAAGTTTCAGAAAGCATTGCAAAGCGATTAAATTTTTTATTTTACACTCAAATGTCAAATTCCTGTTCGGCACTTCCCACATTATAAATGTGACAAATTTCAAGTGCTTTTACTGGTGTACTGTGGGTTTTTATTGTATGATAAAATGGGACCAGAGTGTTCACTTTTTTGAAACGATTCAGTACAATTAAAATCAAGCTGATCAAACAGCTGGCAAATTACAGCAACATTTAAAATTAAGCATCATCCTTTCCACAATTTAAAGCAACATGAAAAAGTATATAGGCTTTTTTTGTCGCACTCATATGTATCAAATCAAACAAAAGTGTACACAGAAAAACTTTTTAAAATTATTAATTATTTTAGGAAGGCATAAAAACTATCAAATATGGTTGTCATCTCTTTGTTCAATAAATAATTAAATGTGATTCGTTCAGTACTGGCCACTCCCTATTGCTGCCAGATCTATAGACTCAATAAAGCATATAAATAGAACCTTAGAGCATGAAGTAGGCTAAATCGATCTCAAAAAGCAACATATCATTCCTCAAGCTAAAGAATTTCAAGGCAAGATATGGAACAAAGTCATGTAAAGCTTTAGACTCTAGTGAGTGAACCGCAATGAAAACAATTACCTACAAATGGAGAAGATTGAACTATGGAGAATCCTTCCAGGAGCGGCCAGTCCACCCAAATGACTAAAAGGTTACTAAGAAACCCAGAACAGCAACTGAAGCCCAGTAAGAAAGATACTGGGCAAAATTGGCACCTTCACAATGGATTACCTGATAAAGTCTTATTGCCATTGCCTATAGAAAATATGACAAACAAATCCATTTGCAGATCAGCCCTAACATTTTTACTAGGGGTGTAACAATACATCAATCCACACCAATATATTAAGTCAATGATTAACAATCCAATCAATGCAAAATGAAAATATAGTTCTATATTGTAATTTTTAAGATAAAGCTTGATTTTGAAATCCAAGCATGAGACTATAATATGCAGGTGATCTTTTCTTTTTTTAAATTACAATGATGCTTTTTATTTAAATGCCTGATACTTATAAGAGTTTAGAAATAAAATGTTCAAATCATATTTTTTTTTAAGTGGATATCAATCTAAATAATAGTTTTGGATCGGCAAATAATATAGCATCATATCGATCGCTTGGATCGGATATCATAACAGACTTTGTTATATTAGCAAATATCATACTGTCATCTGGTGAGTTACACCCTAATTCTCTATCAGCTAATCAATGATCACTGCGATCAACCATAGCATTAGGAGAAACTGATCAAAAACACCAGATAAAAGTAAGTTAGACTAAAAAGAAGAAAAAAGGCTTGTCTTACATTTATCAAAGAGCATAATGATGATTCCCAAGAACTTTTGAAAAGTGTCCTTCCTGTTGCATCTGATACTTAACTGTCATCATTTCATAACCATCACTGCTCCCAACAAGCTCTAAGTTGTTTTAATTGTTCTGCCATTTTCTGTAGATTGTCTGTTGCAATTTTTATTGTTACTCGTGTGCGTTTTGTACATTTCAAATCACCCTACCCAGTTGCACATTTCATTTCACCTAAGTATGCAATTTTTAATAACTGTTGTTTTTTGTTGTGTTTTTTCCTTACATGCTGCTGGTCCATCTGATTTCTAATGAACATCTTACTGACCTTCAGACCGTGGTAGAGTGAAAATCCATGGTTGCTTTGATGCTTCAGGATCTGGTTCACACTAATAAATGTATCCACGAATTTTGCTCTCTACCACAATATCCTGAATCAATTTTTGATCTTAAGCTCAAACTTGTTTGGATTATGCAGTAGGGCCACAATACAAAGCACACCACCAAGTGATTTACCCAATAAATAAATAAATCTCAGACTCACTATGAAAAAGGCATTCTTGAAATTGCTTTAGAATGTGACAAGATATTTGATTAACGTCACACAAAAAATAATTAAATATGATTTTCTACAGGTTTCACAAACCAAGATGGTGTTTTGAAGAATCTGTAGAATAATTCACTCCAGTTTTGACCTAAAGTTGTGTGGAGGTTTACATGCTTTTCTCAATGGAAGACTGCCTTGATCTCAAGAATGTGCAGAAAGAATGTATTTGTCTTTCCATAGAACGGATAAATATTGCGCAACTCTCAAACTGTGTAGTAAACAATGTGTGTTAAGGGATACAGTTTGAGCTGTTGAAGTAGTGAGGTGGCCGTCAAATTTGGCTGTGACCTGGAAACTTGAGTCAGGTACCAACTTCAGCATCATTAGCCAGCCACCCCACTTTGTATGACCGGACACGTCATGAACTATTGTTTAAGATGCAGGTGATAATTTATTTTTTTCTCTATAAACACCTGCATTGCCTCCAGACATAGTCTCACAGTCTCAGTGAGTTGAAGAATTTAACTCATATCAGAAACCCTTTCTCTTTAACCCTCTTTTGCATGAATTATCAATCCCTGAGTCAAGATTTTTTATATGTGTTTTTACTCTTCTTAGGGCATGAAAAAAAAAATATATGAACTTTTTTTCTCCATAAATTTCATTTTTCCAGGAAGTTACAGAAATCACCACTACAGTGGACAACATGTGCTTGAGCACTCAACACAAAACATTCTAAATTTATTGTAAAAAAAAGAACAATCTTGTATTCTGTTATAAATATACAAACAATTGTTTCATTGTATGCTTTGAAAAATATTTCAACATATTTTGTTTAAATTTTAACACTATATAGGCAAAATGTTTAGAACTGAATGAGAAAACCAATGACAGTCATAGCCAAAAATCTTTAACCTGAATGTGACAAACATCACTCTGGCTTTCCACAGTTCTATAAGAACGTAGGACAGTATAACCAAGTCATTTTATTAGCATGTTGCAAGAAAACATGAACTGTCATTTTAGTCTGTGCATCTCTTAACACTTTGATGGTCATCACACCTAAGCTGTATGAACGTTTGCAAAGCACCCAGGGCACAGTGGCACACAGCATTGCATGCAGATGTATTTGGTCTTCCTTGTGCATGCAGCATCATGGTCTATGTTTGCATTTTTAGAATTTTTGGATGGAATTTCTTGGACTATTCTGTAGGTTGCCTTATTCTACGCTGTGTTTGAAGTCTACAATATAAATAATTGGTATAGTTACACAAACTACAGCTAATCTGCACAAAATATACACAAAGTATAAACAAAATATGCTAAAATGTAAATTTTTATATGTGTTACGTTTAAAACACTGAATTATAATCAAAACAATTACATTACTACGGAGCCCCTAAAGGGACATGGAGGGGAAAAAAAGATCTTGCAATGTTTTTGCGAGATCTCGCAAAAGGTTTTCCTATGTCATATATATATATATATATATATATATATATATATATATATATATATATATATATATATATATATATATATATATATATATTGAATAATATATTCATTGGTGAATATATTATTCACCAATGTCTAAAGGTCTGATGCCTTCACGGAGTAGATGCAAGTTTGGAGAGACTAAGTCACAAAAACTTGGACGTGTAGACCTGTATCTCTCTGTCTTAGAAAAATAACATTATAATATAAACGATATCTTTTAACCTTACTTGTGAAAAGTTAGCCCTCGAGCCCTGATGTCAATAGTCCGTCGATTTAAACAAAAATACGCCGCCCAGTGCTGAGGTATAATTAGAGTGTTCAGCTTGAATCAGCAGGTTAGGGTAGCAGGTCGACCGCCCCAAGATGGCGGCCGTAATTCCTACGCCGCGACAGTCAGTGCGGGGTCTACTCTTATTTTATGTCAATGGTCCTTTTTACTTTGGACCTCCGCTGTTGTGTGTCTGTTTTACGTCCGGTTCACCGACGTAGGAAAACTTTTTCTTTTAATCTTTTAAAATGTCTCTCACTAATGTCAAGTCCATGTCTGCAGCCAAGTACGGATTTAATGTCTTTATATGTCAGGCCAGTACTAAAATAGAAATCAATAAACTTCTCCCATGGATGACGTGTTTGCGCCTCCATTGTTTTGTGTCTGTTTACAACTTCTTTTTCTATTTAATGGCGGTTGGCAAACAACTATGTGGTGACTAACCAGTAATGAGTGTGGATCAGGTCATTTGTTTTACTTCCGGTTCGCTGACGTAGGAAAACCTTTTGCGAGATCTCGCAATAGTTTTTTTCCCCTCCATGTCCCTTTAGGGGCTCCGTACATGACAGTAAAGCAATTATATGACTTCTGTTGAAAAAATGTAATGGGAGATGCATGGCGTCCACTTCAGTGGACACATGGTTAATCGTAATTTTCTAAATGTTGGAGAAATTTTTTTATATTTCAAACTGATAATATCCTTCCTTAGATGTTACTGTAAATCATCATTTTTTTTTTTACCTGTTGGGCTCTTCTAGGATATGGAGGACCAATCCTGCCATAATTAAAAATACACACAGAAATAAATGAAGGACTTAATAATATAAAATGGCTTAAGAAAAGTGTCTAATAATATTAATTTGTGTGCCATTTAATGTGACAAAATAATAAAAATAAGATATTTCTTCAACAATTCATCAATTATTCATCAAAAAATATATATTTTAACTTACACTTTTATTTTTACTTTTCTTCTTGCTTTTATGCTGACTTATTTTTAACCCTTGTATTTCTGAAACAATCATTTATTTCTGCCTCTAACATTTCTAGCTGTTTTTTTACCCAAAGGATTTACACCTGCCCTTTTATTTCCTTTTCCCCTTTTTCCACTTCGTGTATTTCTAGTTCTTGTATTTAAAGCAACATTTTTAAAGCGTGTTTTTACTCCACCATAAATATTTCTTTCTACTTTATTTTAAACTTATATTTCTGAAACATATATTTATTTCTGCCTCTAACTTTTCTAGCTGTTTTTTTACCCAAAGGATTTACGCCTGCCCTTTTATTTCCTTTTCCCCTTTTTCCACTTTGTGTATTTCTACTTCTTGTTTTTAAAGCAACATTTCTAAAGCATGTTTTTACTCCACCATAAATATTTCTTTCTAATTTATTTTAAACTTATATTTCTGAAACAATCATTTATTTCTGCCTCTAACTTTTCTAACTGTTTTTTTACCAACCCAATTTTTGCCTGCCCTTTTTATTTCCTTCTCCCTTTTTTCCACTTCTTGTATTTCTACTTGGTGTTTTTTTACTTCTTCTTTTTCCACTTTGTTTATTTCTACTTTGCGTTTTACTTCCTCTTTTTCCACTTTGTGTATTTCTACTTCGTGTTTTTTTACTTCTTCTTTTTCCACTTTGTGTATTTCCACTTCATGTATTTCTACTTGGTGTTTTTTTACCTCCTCTTTTTCCACTTCGTGTATTTCTGCTTCGTGTTTTATTACTTCCTCTTTTTCCACTTGGTCTGACTGCAGCTGTTAATGTTAATACGATGGCAGGGAGGGAGGGGGGAGAGGGGGGCGGTGTCACCGGCAAAGCTTCACAGCTATTGGCTAAGGCCTGCCTCCCCGGAAACGAGCCTGCATCGGCTGGCCGCTTTCCCAGAATGCACCGCGGGCCGCAGCTTGCTTATGGACAGCGCTAACAGAGATCACAGTGGTAAGTTAAAAATTACCTTTTCTGCTGCTGTTGTTCTTTAAAAGTACGTTTGAGGCAACAACATTATACTTTTAAGCTTCCCTATATGGCCTGTTTACAGAGTTAGTGTGTAATTTAAAAAGAACAAGTCCGACATGAGTGGACCACAGTGATCCGCAGATTCATTCGGGAGCGTCAGAAAGCTATGGTGCGTTCAGGAGCATGGGACATTTCATATTTACAAGGAAAGAGGCATAAAACGGAACAGAACTTCACTCATACAATATTGTGTCTATCCAGAAACAGTGTGGGCTTTCTTACAATACTGCATGCTCTATAATTGTATTTCGGTTATTTTTTGATTATGCACACCTGCTAGCTTTTTATTCTGAAACTTCTAATGTCCCATGCTCCTGAATGCACCATAGCTTTCTGAATGCGCTGTGCTGTGTAGATAGATTCACGTCTGATCTTCCGCTTAAGACAAAGCTTTGCAGTTTCAAAACTCATGTCGGCTCTCACGGTTTACTGTTGTGTGAATGACAAGAGACCACAACAAATAAATCAGCCATTCCTCTAGGGAACGCAAAAGTATTCTGAGGTAACGCAAAAAAATATATATTTTCCCCATGTCCCCTAAAGGGCTCTGTATACACTTCCCTCGGCCTTGTCGTGTGTCAAGTGCTGCTGGTTCTGATGCCGTTTTTTGTTGTTTTAATTCGGCAAAACGTTCATTTGTTTTGTGTTTATCTCACTGACTTGAGTTGCTTTATTAACTCAATACTTGCTGGAATAAATTATAAATGTCTCCCAAGGACGACAGCAGCATTAAGGACAAAACGCATAAGCAGAAGCAGTTAGTTATCAGCTATTATATAGGTTACAAAATATGTTCGGTCTGCGAGTGTCATGTTAGTTACACATAGCAGAAGCAGTCGTAATATTGCCTAGCTTTTAGGTTTAACGTGGGTTCTGTTGTCTGTTCATCTTTTATTATGAAGTATTACATAATTGACATTTATATTTTAAAACAGGGACCACAGAAGGAACCCAGGCCCTCATCAACTGGCGTATTCCCAATGAGGGCCTATTTACAGGCAGGAGGAACTCCTCCAAAACCGAATGGCAGTAAGTAATTTTTATTTATGTCTGCCTAAATGTTTATGTTCAGCTCTTGTGACACTAAACTTGTTTTCTATTCAACTAGTGATTTTGTGAGATTTTGGCTACCAAAAGGGCCAATAAATATTTGTCCCTTTTAGAAAAACTTGACAAGTTTTAAATAAAATCTATAAATGTTTTTCTTATCTAAGTGAGTTTCTTTTGAGCAAGGACACAGAGAATTGAGAGGGGAAAGAAAACAATTGTAACAGTGTAAAAAGACATTTATTTTATACAAATGATTTTACTTTGGAACAGAGTCAAGATGTAACATGTTCAGAACAATTAACATAAGATATAAAACAAATAATTAACTTTTATAAACACCATGGACAAAGAGAACACCCACAAACATATAATTGATAAATAACAGGAATGGAAATTAATTTACTGATTTAATTTTTTTTACAGGTAGTGGAAAAAAAATGAAATGAAGCAGCATGTGTACATAACTAAAACTGATCTAGGTTAGGTCACATGTAGGCTTGTTCACTTAAACATGCAGCCAGCTCTGCCGGGCTGCCAGTCTGGCTCGGAGGCAGCTTCCAGACAGCTTGCTGTCTTCAGCCGCCGGATGCCGTCCTCTTCTGGGTAAACCTCCTCCTCCTCCACGTCAAGCTGGTCCCCTGCCTCTATACTAATATTGTGGAGGATGCAGCAGGCGGCGATTACTTTTGGGGCAAATGTCGGGCGGACCTCCAGCGCCATTAAGAAAATGGAACGCCACCACGTCTTTATAGCACCAAAGACACGCTCAATGATGTTTCTTGCCTTGGCGTGGTGCCTGTAGTGGCGTGCCTCCACTTGGACTGTACCAAATATAAAATAACTTGTAATTTAGGTAATATGCTGATATGTCTTAATGTTCTATCCAATTAATATAATCTATGTAACAATTTTGTGTCATTGTTGGCTCTATTTAAGGACAAGAAGGTAAGAGATCTTAATGGCAACTGGCGGGCGATAGGGCGTCAGGGAGGTGATTGGGTCTAGGAGGCATGGGAACGCACCATTGCAGTGTAGAAAAAAAATCCCTTAGGTGGGTATAAAGCATTTTTATACAACGGAGAGCGCCACAGTACCAGTGAGTGATGGACAAAGCCTACATTGTCGATGTAAACATTCAAAATCTTCCCCCGTGCGTCACACACACCCTGCAGGATGATTGAAGAGAAGAGTTTTCTGTTTAAATAACATTTCTTTTGTGGCTCTGCAGGTGGAACAATTCACACGTCACCCATCAATGGCACCGACTGCTCCTTTGAGCGCCTCGATCCCGGCAAGGCGGGCAAAACCAGCACCCACTCCCTCCAAATCTTGTCTTTTTGGGAAGAATTTTTTTTTTTTTAATGATCCCCATCAGGGAGTTCATGACTCTGTGCACCACCTGGCACACAAGGGCATCACAAAGATGTCGGCTGTTTCCCTATAGGATGCACCGCCGCCAGCCAGAAGAGGGTCACCAGCACTCTCCTTATCCTCACATGTTTTGTTGGTGTTTCTTCCTGTAAATAAAAAATGCCAAATGTTACCATAATTGGTTTTTAATTTCTCACCTTTTCATATCATAAAACTATACCTGGTTAACATGTAAATTAATATGGTTCTCAAGAAAGAAAAAGTAAAATGTATAGTTCTGTAAAACTAGTCAAGTATAGCAAATGTAACAAATGGCTTCTCTTCTCTGGTGTTTTTATAATGTACAGATTCTCATTGTAAGATGTATTGATTAATTTTGCCATTTCACTAAGAGAATGAACTGAACTAACTGCACATAATTTATAGATTAATCACTGTAAAAGTGGGCAGACATAGAAATGACTTTTCCTATCTTAATGATCAATGCTGTGGTCAGTAGGTACAACAAAGTACCCTAACCCTGCAATGTTATGTTAAAATTGTGTTTTCGTTTTCCCATGAGTTATAGAGAAATGGTCACAATTTCAACCTTATCACTTGTTCAATACCATCCTCAATGTTTTTTTTTTTTAAGATAAAAGTAGGAAATAGGCATGTTAATCTTAAAATGACTACCAGTTGGCACAGTTGGGCTAGCAAAGCAACTCAAGTCAGTGAGATAAACACAAGACAAATGAACGTTTTGCCGAATTAAAACAACAAAAAACGGCATCAGAACCAGCAGCACTTGACACACGACAAGGCCGAGGGAAGTGTATACAGAGCCCTTTAGGGGACATGGGGAAAATATATATTTTTTTGCGTTACCTCAGAATACTTTTGCGTTCCCTAGAGGAATGGCTGATTTATTTGTTGTGGTCTCTTGTCATTCACACAACAGTAAACCGTGAGAGCCGACATGAGTTTTGAAACTGCAAAGCTTTGTCTTAAGCGGAAGATCAGACGTGAATCTATCTACACAGCACAGCGCATTCAGAAAGCTATGGTGCATTCAGGAGCATGGGACATTAGAAGTTTCAGAATAAAAAGCTAGCAGGTGTGCATAATCAAAAAATAACCGAAATACAATTATAGAGCATGCAGTATTGTAAGAAAGCCCACACTGTTTCTGGATAGACACAATATTGTATGAGTGAAGTTCTGTTCCGTTTTATGCCTCTTTCCTTGTAAATATGAAATGTCCCATGCTCCTGAACGCACCATAGCTTTCTGACGCTCCCGAATGAATCTGCGGATCACTGTGGTCCACTCATGTTGGACTTGTTCTTTTTAAATTACACACTAACTCTGTAAACAGGCCATATAGGGAAGCTTAAAAGTATAATGTTGTTGCCTCAAACGTACTTTTAAAGAACAACAGCAGCAGAAAAGGTAATTTTTAACTTACCACTGTGATCTCTGTTAGCGCTGTCCATAAGCAAGCTGCGGCCGCGGTGCATTCTGGGAAAGCGGCCAGCCGATGCAGGCTCGTTTCCGGGGAGGCAGGCCTTAGCCAATAGCTGTGAAGCTTTGCCGGTGACACCGCCCCCCTCTCCCCCCTCCCTCCCTGCCATCGTATTAACATTAACAGCTGCAGTCAGACCAAGTGGAAAAAGAGGAAGTAATAAAACACGAAGCAGAAATACACGAAGTGGAAAAAGAGGAGGTAAAAAAACACCAAGTAGAAATACATGAAGTGGAAATACACAAAGTGGAAAAAGAAGAAGTAAAAAAACACGAAGTAGAAATACACAAAGTGGAAAAAGAGGAAGTAAAACGCAAAGTAGAAATAAACAAAGTGGAAAAAGAAGAAGTAAAAAAACACCAAGTAGAAATACAAGAAGTGGAAAAAAGGGAGAAGGAAATAAAAAGGGCAGGCAAAAATTGGGTTGGTAAAAAAACAGTTAGAAAAGTTAGAGGCAGAAATAAATGATTGTTTCAGAAATATAAGTTTAAAATAAATTAGAAAGAAATATTTATGGTGGAGTAAAAACATGCTTTAGAAATGTTGCTTTAAAAACAAGAAGTAGAAATACACAAAGTGGAAAAAGGGGAAAAGGAAATAAAAGGGCAGGCGTAAATCCTTTGGGTAAAAAAACAGCTAGAAAAGTTAGAGGCAGAAATAAATATATGTTTCAGAAATATAAGTTTAAAATAAAGTAGAAAGAAATATTTATGGTGGAGTAAAAACACGCTTTAAAAATGTTGCTTTAAATACAAGAACTAGAAATACACGAAGTGGAAAAAGGGGAAAAGGAAATAAAAGGGCAGGTGTAAATCCTTTGGGTAAAAAAACAGCTAGAAATGTTAGAGGCAGAAATAAATGATTGTTTCAGAAATACAAGGGTTAAAAATAAGTCAGCATAAAAGCAAGAAGAAAAGTAAAAATAAAAGTGTAAGTTAAAATATATATTTTTTGATGAATAATTGATGAATTGTTGAAGAAATATCTTATTTTTATTATTTTGTCACATTAAATGGCACACAAATTAATATTATTAGACACTTTTCTTAAGCCATTTTATATTATTAAGTCCTTCATTTATTTCTGTGTGTATTTTTAATTATGGCAGGATTGGTCCTCCATAATCTTGGATTCAGAAGAAATTTACTTGCAGTTACAATGACTGACCACTGAATTGACCTCAATAGAGTGTGGCAGCAGAGAGCATTCTAGACACTAATATGCAGTTTCACCATAGAAACCATAGAATTAAAATTACTTTTTAGTAGCTGTCCACTACAGCGGCCGCTATGCACCATCATCAGAGTTAAATAAGGTTTGATTAAATCGTTTGAGTTGTTTTAATGTATAGTGTTCTAGTTTACGAAGTGTACTTGAACTGAACATTAACGAAGCCGTTGGAATGTGGCCATAAAACACCGTGTAGAAGCGCAACAACCACAGGAAGACTACACCGGAACTATTTCACTGTTACACCCACGCGCGTTTAGTTTGCAAAGGGATAAGAAAACCGGAGTAAAACATGCATTGAACCAATTTTCTTGTGTGTAATTCCGCTTGTGAAAGCAGCTCCCTCGACAAAAGAAAAAAATGGCTTCTACGTCAAACTCGGACACGCCGTCCGTCTCTGACGTAGAAAGGCGCAGGAGTGGACTTTGCGAGGAGTTTGCTGCCATAACGGGAACCGACAGCGCCGTGGCTCAATGCTACCTGGCAGAAAACGACTGGGAGATGGAGGTAGAGAGACACTAAAGCGGCCAGAGACAACCGCTGCTCGTCATGTCGGTTAAATCACCGTACGGGTGAAGAAAGCCTGGTTATTTCCTGTTGTTACAGCTGGGCAGATTCAATTCATTCGTCAAACATAACTAACTTTGTTTTTTTTCTTTTTCTTCCCAGAGAGCCATAAACAAATTCTTTGAGGCAGACATGGAGAGAGTATTTGAGGAAGACTTTGAGGGAAGTGAGGACAGGCCTCAAAAAAAGAAGCAGAAGGTCGAGAAAGAGCCTCCAAAGGAGTGGTGAGTCCACTCTTTTATTAACTGTGCAAAGTCAATATGACAAGGTGTCTCTAATGGTGTGAAATTAGTTATTAGAGTCTCGAAAAAACATTTCCAGCATCGATTTGACCGGCGACAGTCCCGCTGCACGGAAACCATCGGATGAAGACGACGCCAACCTGTCCCTGATCTCCTGGAACGTAGATGGACTTGACACAGACAACCTGGTAGAGCGAGCCAGGGGCCTCTGTTCCTATTTAGTCTTGTAAGTAAAACTCCGGCCCTACAGAAACGGGCCGTTGACTCTGAAGGTAAAACAAAACCAAAAAAACAAATTTATAAATGTCTGAACAGTTTGTGTCCAGCATGTGTGGGGTCTGCAGAGGCTTTAGCTGCCCTGTTCCTGATCCTAGACCTGTACAGGTCCTGGATGGATGGATGGAGGGAGGAAGGGAGACTTTAGACCCGTCCTGTTTTGTGGATGAAATCGTGATGCTCCAGTGGGTGGAGTGAGTCAAAAAGAAGATGTTGGTCTGTGTCTGTGTGAGTGGGTTTCCTAACACAGACCAATAGCTTCTTTTTGACTCACTCCACCCACTGGAGCATCACGATTTGATCAACTTTCTGTCATCAGAACCTTACAACACCGGGCCGAGCTTGCCCCAATACTAAAACAGAAGGGAAGCACAAGGAACAGAAACACATCAAAGATGCCCTCCCAACCTGTGGGTACCCCAATTGGGCTTTTGTCAAATCAGCAAGAAAGTCCAAAAAAGACCCGCTGCAGAACATAATGGTGAGAAGAATAAACGCAAAAGCATCGTCAGCCCATATGTTGCTGGAGTCTCTGAAAAACTCCAGAGGAATTTCTCCAAACACAAAATCCCAGTACATTTCAAACCAAACGGGACCCTCAGACAGAGGCTGGTGCATCCCAAGGACCAGGATGGTTTGAAAGGGGCGTGAAGGAAGCCATCTACGTTAAGAGAGAAAAAAACAACCTTATAACAGAGGAGGAGGACTTATGTTCCAACTCTCAAAGAATTACAACACAGAAATTGGGTTGACCAGGAGGAATGAGCGGTTTCCCCCCGAAAATGTTGCACAGACTTTTATTGTAGATGGCTTATAGGCATTTTTTTTTTTATTTAATTGAAATGTCCCACATGTAAACTTAAGTGTCACCAGCGCACGAACGAATAACACTGCAGTTTTTTTAATGCTTGGGAACAAGATGATCTGTGGTTGAGGTCTGACATGGAGAGAAACTGAACGTCTCAGAGGAAGCCTCATGCAGTCTGGCTGCAGTTCACCACGTCACCATCTGTGTCTCCAAAACGAGCGTACGCCAGCGTCGGAGCTGCCGTCAGGACCGCTCATTTCCCCGTCAAGATTAATGATTTATTGACACATCCAAACTTTTGCGAGGAAAGTGGCGTACGCTTGTTTCCGGCCCCATTTTGTGCGCACACAAGCTTTATAAGTGAGGCCCCTGATCTGTAGGGTGCATCAAAAGACTCGCCCACCTGCAGCTCTGGCTAATGCTCCTCTGCCCGGTCCGTCACTTTATGCACGCCGAGTCCTTGTAGGTTTGCTGTCGTGTCAAATTTAGTGGGTTTTTTTTGTTTGTTTTTTTTAGATTTATAGATAATTAAAAAAGTGCTTCATGAGATGTTCGGACCTTGAGGTATTGTTTTGTATCCTGCTTTAAACCTGCTCTGTGCTTTGTTCTCTTTGGCCCTCATGATGCTGGTCGTTCATTGATGTAACAACCCTCTGATGCCGCCTCAGCAAAGCTGCGTTAATGCTAAAAATCGACAAAAAATTACGCAAAGGTCAACACTATTTACGATTGATGTGGCTTCTGAAGGCAACTGAGGTTGTCTGGAGGAGGAGCAGCAGCTCTGCGTAGCGTTTGATGTTTTGCCAGAGCTTACTGTATCTTTCTTAAATGTAACATAAAAACTGAAAAGCGTGGTTCCTTTGTTGGTTAACGCTTATATTTTCCTTTTTTTTTTTTTTACATGTCGTAATACTTCTTCCTGCATAGATACACCCCCGATGTGGTATTTCTACAGGAACTCATTCCACCTTATGTTCAGTACCTGAGGAAACGGGCTGTCAGCTACCTCGTCATTGAAGGTAAAGAGTACGGCTCAAAGAGGCTTTTTCTTTTCTCTGAATAAATTCATGCTGCAGTAAAAAAAAAACCAAAAAAAAAAAAACCATCCAAACCTACATAAAATCAAGGCAAATGTTCTCCTGCTGGCTGGTTTGCTGATGTGCACATCTTCTCATTTCTTCAGTGGAGTCCATCATTAATGTATTGCTAATATATGATGTGTACTCTGTGTGTTTATGCATGCTCTCTTCTGATTCATTTTCCCTTTACAAAAGGAAAAAGGTCTAAAAGTATTTCAAGCATTGTTTCTTAAGTAAATAAAAAACAAAGTTTGTCCTCCTTGCTCCGTTTTTCTCCACACCGGGTTTGGACTGATGCTCTTTTCTGCAGGAATGACAGAGATCCTAGTTACACACACAAAGTGAATGAATAAATGAGGAAATAAGGCCCACTTTAAAATTCTCCCTCTTCTGAACCCTGCTGCTGGAAGGCGGTGAAGACGCTTACTTCACGGGAATGATGCTGAAGAAATCCCGAGTAAAGTTCCTGGAGAGTGAGACGGTGCCATTTCCTACCACACAGATGATGAGGAATCTGCTTGTGACTCAGGTATTTGCATCTTTATTTGAATCATTTCCTGTCTGACAAAGATTCCTGCCTGAATACATACAGGGCCTAGCAAAAGTATTTACACTATCCTGTATTTTGAGGAGGATTTATCTGACAGACCAACAGATTGTAGTTTATAACAAACAAAATGGAACGAAGCATGTTTTTTTTTGTTTTGTTTTCTAAACTAAATATCTGAGACCTGTCCTTTGGTTTTATTATGCTTGTGGCACCTTTGCACGTCTGGAGACGGGCAGACTGACAGGTTTCCTTCCTGTACTGCTCGGTTTTTATCATCATCTCTCAGTAGCTTCTCTGCCATCACCATGTTTCACCGGAAAGATGGAAGTAGAGTCTTAGATGTAAGGCAGAAATTAGTTTGGATGTTGGTCCCGTGTGAATAGAGCTGCTCCTCCTTCCACCTGATTGTTGTTCTCTGTCCAAAGTGCCCATTTTATCAGTGAGAATGAGAATGCTATACCCCATTCAGGTTCAAATCTTCACATTTTGTCAGACTCTTCAAATTCCTTCAATGTTTTAAAATTCTTAATCTTTTTCCAAATTCCTTCTAATTTTTCAAATTCTTCAAATTCCTTCAGTTTTTTCAAATTCTTCAGTTTTCAAATTCTTAACATTTTTCAAAATCCTTCAAATTTCTCAAATTCCTTCAAATCTTCACATTCTTCTAATTCCTCAAATTTCTCAAATTCTTCAAATCCCTTCAATGTTTTAAAATTCTTAATTTTTCAAATTCCTTCAAATTTTGCAAATTCTTCAAATATTCCAAATTCTTTAAATTCCTTCAAATTCTTCAAATTCCTTCAGTTTTTTCTAATTCTTCAAAAAAAATTAAATTCTTCAGTTTTCAAATTTTTCAAATTCCTTCAAATCTTCAGTCTTCTATTTCTTCTTTTCCTCAAATTTTTCAAATCCCTTCAAATTCTTATTTTTTTAAAAATTCTTCAAATCTGATTTTTAATGTTTTTCAGCTACTTTTTCTCTTCTGCATCTTCTGCTCAAATCATTCTGAAGATTAGCATTCTCACTCGCTGTTACGCAGGAACAGCTTTTTCTAGTTTAATTTATTTTCTGCTGTTTAAAAAAAGTCATGGTTGGACTATATCCGAGTAAATGGGAGTTAAACACAAAGCACAAGCTTTTTAGATTTGTATGTCTGGATCATTCTGAATACGGTAAACTCGTTAGACTCTACTTTCTGTTGGTTTATCAGATAAAATCCCGTGAAAACACAGCGACGTCTGTGGTTGTACTGTGGCAAAATATGCCGGGGCTGAGGGGGGGTGTGAATACTTTTAGTAAGACGCTCCATGTCTGAAACCAGGCGACGTTCAAAGGCCAGAAGCTGTGCCTGATGACGTCCCACCTGGAGAGCTGTAAAGGCCACGCCCAGGAGCGGATGAAGCAGCTGCAGGTGGTGATGCAGAGGATGAAGGACGCTTCCGACGACGTCACCGTCCTCTTCGGAGGGGACACCAATCTGAGGGACGCCGAGGTCAGTGTCGCCCTCGCTGCGCCGAGCCAGACGTCTGCTCCAGACCTACATCGTTACATTGCTCTGTTGTTCCCGGGTCCGTCAGGTAGCCAAAGTGGGCCTGCCCTCCGGCGTCTGCGACGTGTGGGAGCGACTGGGCAAGCAGGAGCACTGCCGCTACACGTGGGACACCAGAGCCAACAGCAACAAGACCGTTCCCTACGTCAGCCGGTGCCGCTTCGACCGCGTCTACCTCCGGCCAGCCTCCAAGGAAGGAGTGCCGCGGCTGGGCCCGGATCACATGGCGCTGATCGGGACGGAGAAGCTGGACTGTGGCCGCTACACCAGCGACCACTGGGGCCTTTACTGTAGCTTCACTGCGGGGTAGAAACAGCTGGAAGCATTTTAGTTTAAGCTTTCTGTTCCATAGCCGTAAAACATCACATCCTGTAAATGAATCAAATGGATTAACTCTGCTCTTTTTATTGTTTCGTCCCACTTGTTTGGAAATGACATTTGTTGCTGGTTAACGTTGGGTCTTTGTTTAGTTTTATGCCTTCAGTGGTTTCAGATGAGCTAATAAAGACATTTTTGCACTGTTTGGAAACCACAGCTGAGCTTGAGATCTCATCGTCACCCGCAGTAAAACCGCTGACTGAGAAACATCCCTATGAGGAGTGAAGGCAGACTGGATCTGATCACTCAATCTTCCTCTATTATTGAAGGTGACTGAAGAAAAAAACATTAAATGTGCCAAAAAAAAAAAAACAGCTATATGCTGTTTTACGTGTTGCCACTAGAGGGCGGTACTAATTTATAGTGCCTGTAAAGATCAGTGCTCAGTGCCTGCACACAAGCATTAGGGAATCTAGATTTAAATACAGAACAGCTGAGCTTTAAGGTCTTAAACTGGCCAGAGGATCTTTAAACGGAGGACCACGGAGTTTGGTAATATCAAAGATAAGACAATACAAAATGCTGTTCTTAAATGTTTAATCTATGTTAGAACAGTGCAAAGTACTTCATGTGGCAACATCTACTGTTTACTGTACGTTCATTTGACCTCCAAATGGCTCAGGTAGCTCACTAGATAGAAAATAACATTAAAATAACAAAGCTTGTGTACAAATAAGTTTCACTTTAATCTAAACTCTGGGTTTTTGTCTCTCTGGTGCATCTTTGGTTAAAATACGTCTTTTCTTTATGCATGAAGTTACTCGCAGTAGGTAGAGTAGCCAGAAGTTTTACTCAAGTCAAAGTAGCAATGCTTGAGTAATGATATGACTGAAGTAAAAGTTAAAAAAAAAGTACGGTGCAGTAAAAATACTCCTAAAAGTACATTTTGTTCAAAACGTTACTCATGTAAGTGTAACTAGTTACTATTCACCTCTGTTCTAGTCAAAGGCTTCACTTAAATACGCGTGATGACCTTTGAAAGGGCCGTCTATGATCAAACACCCTTTATGTGGCTCCATTAAAACCTAAATTTCGGTAATAATTCATTACCGAAACGTGGAAGTGTTGCATGACACTGCAAAAAGGGAACTAAAAGTAAAATTTTCTTGAAATGAGTGTATTTGTCCTCGATTTGAGCAGATAAATAAGATTATCTGCCCATTTAATGAGTATTTTGACTCCTAAAATATGATAATTGGATGTGCAGGGCTTGGAATAAGATGAAGATGAGTTGTTCCTATGTTAAGTGCAGAAATCTCATTGCATTGACAGATTATTAAAAAACTAAAGATAAATGCACTCATTTTAAGACAATTTTACCTACTTTTAGTGCCCTTTTTTTGCACTGAAAACACAAAACATCTCTTACATCATCATCTACATCTCAGCGGCAGCAGGTTTTTATGAAATCCTCTCGATCTGGCCTGCATGTGTTTCCCCATTACACCCGGCTCCAACAGAGCCAAGAGGAGCTGACATTAGGAGAGGACACGCGCTGAAGGGACTCTTCACTGGGAGCATCATGCCCTCCTCTCTTGTTTAGCCTCCTGGTTCTCTCGTAAAGGACACTAGGATTTCATCCTAGTGTATCTGCTTTAATTGGTGGCATATTATAAATGTCTTTCGCTGCTTTTATACATTAGAACAGACAAGGAACGATGGGTGGTTTTCTGGCTTTTGCATGTAAAGGGTCAATTTTATTTAAAAAAAAAACACTATCTAGCAGTAGACAAGAAGGATTTTGGCTCATTAAACCAAAAAAAAAAGAATTCACACCGCTGTGTGTAAAGCCTGTAACTCATAGAGATCAGGAGCAGCTCTCAGAAGATCCACCAGCTGTCTGGGCCGAGACCCCGGTCATGTGATTTATCCCTGTGCCTGGAGCAGCATCTTTCAGCCAGAGGCCCGTCTTCCTCCTCAAAACCCACAAACATGCGCACCATAAGTTTTTCCCGCCTGGAAGGCTGCGCGGATGTGCTCCAACATTATCTCGCTTTCTCCCCTCGGCCTCTTTTTATCATTTCCCCCGCCTCCCCTCATCCCGTCCGTCTGGCACGTGTATTTTAGGAGCAGAGCCGTCAGTGATGGCCGCAGCCCCTCACTGGAGCTCCGTCACAATTAATATACTTGGAATGGCCCCCGACGTGTCCATGTGCTGACGGGGAGCCTCTGGGACGAGCTTTGTCCTTTGGCGTGGCGCTGGATGATGTTGATGGATCTGACTGGTATCTGACCCCGGTCCAGAGAAGATCAGAGCGCGTGAAGAGTCTGCTGCAAGAAGCTCAGGGCATGCAGGAAATGCTTTGTTACTATGTGAAGGATGGACTCTGACTGGGGTTACATGTGGAAAATCTTGGATCTGAGGCTCATGCACTGCAAAAATGGATCTTAAAATAAGTAAAATGTTGTTAAATTTAGTGTATTTGTCCTTGATTTGAGCAGGTGAATAAGATTATTTGCCAATGGAATGAGTATTTTGACCCCTAAAATAAGATAATTAGATATCCTGCACTTGAAATAAGATGATGGAGATGAGTTGTTCCTATTTTAAGTGCATAAATCTTATTCCATTGGCAAATCATCTTATTTACCTGCTCAAATCAAGGACAAATACACTCATTTTAAGAACATTTTACTTATTTTAAGTTCCGTTTTTGCAGTGTGTCGCCTCCACAGTCACCCGTCTATAAGAACCGATCACAAAAAAAAAAGCAACACAATTTCATCAGAAGAAAACAAAATGACCCCCCCCCCCCAAAAAAAAAAAACAGTAACTGAAAAAGTTTTCAAAGTATAACAAAATGGTGTAAGTTAAATATTTTTTTTTCAAAAATGAGAAAAAGTTTAACAGAAAAGAAGTTAAACAAGCATGTTATATATGAAAACAAAACTTCAGTAAAAGAAAATTATTCTGGAAATGCAAAAACAAAAAGTCAATATATAACAATGCATTTTTTTAAATGTTAAAATGATTAAAAGAAAAAAGTAAATACATCCAAAAAATTTTTTTTGAATGCATAATAATGCAGTATTGTTTGCCCGTCATCCCAGAACGTGAAATATATTGTATAGAATCATTTCACATAGTGATATATTCCAAGCCTTTGTTTCTTGTAGTTATGATGGTTATAACTCAAAAATAATGAAAATCTAAAGACCTGTTTCTGTTGAATTTGCATGTTATCTAAACCATTACAAGGCCTATGTTGGGCAGTAGTATAAAGCTTGATACTCCTCATTACTCCAGACTTTTTTGAATTGACAAAGCTTCCTGGATAGGAAGCCAAACGTCTTCAAACTACGGAAAACAAGTCCAGTTGCTTTGTTTTTTAATTATTTTTTTTTTGGAATCTAAAGTTCAGTGTCTCAGAAAATTACAATATTGTGAAAAAGTTAATTATGGTGTATGGAAGTATTTTAAAGTCTATTCTCTGAGATACAGGGAGTCAGTGTAATGACTTTAGAACTGGGGTTATGTGCTCTACTTTCTTAGTCTTAGTGAGGACGCTGCAGCAGCGTTCTGGATCAGCTGTAGCTGTCTGATCCACTTTTTAGGCAGACCTGTGAAAACACCGGTGCAGTAATGAATTCTACTAAAGATAAACGAATGGATTAGTTTTTACAGATCCTGCTGAGACATTAGTCTCAAGTGATAGAAGGCTGACTTTGTTGTTGTCTTAGATGCCTTTGGAGGTTCAGGTCTGAGTCCATCACTACTCCCACATTTCAGGCCTGATCAGTGGTTAGTAGTTGAAGCAGCTGATCTCTCCTCTATTGGTCCAAAAATTAATACTTCAGTTTTGTTTTTATTCAACAATACAAAATTTTGCCCCCTCCATGCACTGATTTATTCTAAGCTTTTTCTCAGCACTTGAGTGGGTCCATAGTCACATGGTGATGTAGAGCTGTGTGTCATCTGCATAGTTATGGTAGCTGATGTTGTTGTTTTTATGATCTGAGCTAGAGGCAGCATGTGGATATTGAACAGGAGGGGACCCAGGATGGACCCTTGGGGAACCCCACATGTGATTTTTGTAATCTCTGATATAAAGTTACCTACCGACACAAAAAAGTCCCTGTCCTTTAAGTAGGATTTAAACTAGTTGGTGCTTTAACAGAAAGGCCGACCCAGTTTTCCAGACGCTCTAACAGAATGAAGTGATCGACAATATCGAATGCTGCACTCCAATAGTAGCAGCACGGTGGTTCTTCCACAGTCTGAGTTGTGTCCAGCTTTGTGAAAAGATGAAGCAAACTCTTTTGTTCAGTGAATGTAATTTGAAAAAGCATTTTCTTACTAACTATAGTGTCGTCCATAGACGGGGATGGAGAAAATGTCCTTGGCTGAATGATACCTCAAGAAAAGAAAGGGATTTAGCAAGAATTAACCTTGTCTTGCCCAGAACAGCAGCTGTAAACAACATTTGCTTTGTAGCAGAAGGTCAGCGATAAGGACAGCACCATTACCCAATACTAGCTAGTGTTGCTCCCTGTGGTTGAAACTTCTCAGCAACACCTCAAGTAGCCATCTACCAGTCTCTGACATCCATCTGACGAAAGTCTCCCCACTAGAGCTGTGAGATGTCTTAGAGGTTTCTTCTGTGTACAGCTTGTTTCAGATTTAAAAAAATAAAATGAAAGGTTATTAATAATCAACATGAAAAAGGAAATCTTGTGATCTTTGAAAAAGTAAAGTTGTAGAAAGGAAAAGCTGTGTGTGAAAATCTAAGGCAAGGCAAATTTATTTCTATAGCACATTTCAGTACAAAGACAATGCAAGGTGCTTTACATGATTAAAACATAGGGAAATAAAAACAGAATAAAAGCAAGTTGGAATAAAATGTAGAAAAAAATTAAACAAAATAGAACATGGGCAAATAGAAACTAAAAGCAAATATTAAAAACAGCTGGACAACAAACTTGAACTAATGATGTTTGATTAAACAGTTTAACTAGAACAGTCAAAGGCAATCCTAAACAAATGGGTTTTTAATCTTGATTTAAAGGAACTCATGCTTTCCGAACTTTTACAGTTTTCTGGAAGTTTGTTCCAGATAAGTGGAGCATAGGAACTAAATACTGCTTCTCCATGTTTGGTTCGTGTTCTAGGTATGCAGAGCAGGCTGGAGCCAGAAGACCTGAGTGGTCTGGAGGGTTGATACACTGATAACAAGTCTGTGATGTATTTAGGTGCTAAGCCATTCAGGGATTTATAGACTAACAGAAGTATTTTAAAGTCTATTCTCTGAGATACAGGGAGCCAGTGTAATGACTTTAGAACTGGGGTTATGTGCTCTACTTTCTTAGTCTTAGTGAGGACGCTGCAGCAGCGTTCTGGATCAGCTGTAGCTGTCTGACCCACTTTTTAGGCAGACCTGTGAAAACACCGTTGCAGTAATGAATTCTACTAAAGATAAACGAATGGATTAGTTTTTACAGATCCTGCTGAGACATTAGTCTCAAGTGATAGAAGGCCGACTTTGTTGTTGTCTTAGATGCCTTTGGAGGTTCAGGTCTGAGTCCATCACTACTCCCACATTTCAGGCCTGATCAGTGGTTAGTAGTTGAAGCAGCTGATCTCTCCTCTATTGGTCCAAATATTAATACTTCAGTTTTGTTTTTATTCAACTGTACAAAACTTTGCCACCTCCATGCATTGATTTCTTCTAAGTATTTACTCAGTGCTTGAGTGGGTCCATAGTCACATGGTGATGTAGAGCTGTGTGTCATCTGCATAGTTATGGTAGCTGATGTTGTTTTTTATTATCTGAGCAAGAGGGAGCATGTAGATATTGAATAGGAGGGGACCCAGGATGGACCCTTGGGGAACCCCACATGTGATTTTTGTCATCTCTGATGTAAAGTTACCTACTGACACAAAAAAGTGCCTGTCCTTTAACCCTTATGTGGTGTTCGGGTCTGTGGGACCCGTTTTCATTTTTTATTGAACGAAAAATGATACAATCAATTAATTTTTCAAACTCAGATTCACTGGCCTTGGCTCATTTTGTGTGAAGAACATATATCAGAAAACGATTTTATTGACTACACGCCGTACACCCCCCCTACACATTTGTATTACATATAAGGTGTCCGGGTCCACTGGACCCGGGGCTAATTGAGATGTGGAAACTGACGTTATGTGTACACAACACTCTTTCCTCCTCCTGTCTGGGCACATTTAACTTTCTGTTTTGTGGTAATCTTTAGTTTCTCACACTCTTTCTGCTACAAATGGAGTATAAATATAGCTTTGCCAGTGTGGTTTCTTATAACAAGCGATCAAGGTGGCCAAAATATACTATGCGCAGAGGGCCCTGTAATTGATTTTGGAAGAGAGAGAAGTTTTTGATGATAATGTTGAGAGATAGTATTCAAAAAAAGAGGTTTCAGAATTTGAGGATCCCATTTCTGAAAATTTAGAGTCTGACAGTGACTCTGAAGCAGGACGAGATTGAGCATCAGCCAGTTCCAAAACGAAGACAAGTCTCCAGACCAGGCCGTCTGCAGCCAGCCACAGGGCCACAGAACAAGAACAAGACAGTCAGCATGGAGCAAGTGAGGAAATATGGAAGTCAAAAATGTTGAAATTGAATGGTCTCGCCCAAGAAAAGAGTCACCCCGCAGGCTACCAATGTGATAAGGATGCAACCAGGACCAACGCAAGTGGCAGTTACTTACACACAGGACATGAAGTCTTCTTTTCAGCTTTTCATACCAGATTCCATCCAGAAAATGATTCTTGTTTTTGAAGAGAGGTGGAAGGAAATGGGCCAAACCCATTTACATGCCTACTTCAGGGTTCTTATCCTTGCTTGAGTTTCTGGGTCTAAAGTCAAGCCTTACAAGTTTGCATACATGGGTGACACAACCCTGGTATCCTATGTGCCAAATGAGGAGGATTCCAGAGGAGAATGCTGCCCTATCCACCCAATCTGCAGAACCAGAATCTGCAGAGCCTGAAGTAAGTGTGTGATGCTGTTCCAGTACATGTTTGGCAACAAGAAGAATCAGTGCAAAGTGTGGAAGATGGACAGAAAAAAAACAACATAGATGCATCAAGTGCAAAAAGTATATCTGCAACACACACAGTAAAATTCTGCCCCTCGTGTGTTGGGCAGGCCATTGGCTAAAGGTCATGGGGCTGATGTGTGTTCTTGACTGATAGATCTACTCTGTGTTCATATAGCTTGTGTTGTGCACCTGAATGGGTTAAATTTCTGAGTTCAAAAAACTAAAAGTCACTAGTCTTGGAAAAACCTTGCTTCACGTGTGAATTTGTTTCCATTCAAATCATGATTTTATTATAATTAATTTGCTTTATTATGCTTTAAATAACCAAATATTTAGTTTATACAACTTGAAATTGGGTTGAAGTAGGATTTGTTAAGTATTTTTACACAAAAGTGTTTGATTGTGAGGCATTAAAAAGCACAAAATGCAACGGGTCCACCAGACCCACAAACACTGGCTGTGTAACAACAATATGAACACCACACAAGGGTTAAGTAGGATTTAAACTAGTTGAGTGCTGTAACAGAGAGGTTGACCCAGTTTTCCAGGCGTTCTAACAGAATGCAGTGATCGACAGTATCACAGTATCTGAGGTCCAATAGTACCAGCACTGTGGTTCTTCCACAGCCTGCATTTATATGGATTTCTACAAAATAACCAATAAAATAACTATAAAATAACCATTTCACTTTCTGAAATGATTGGCAAAAAGTATTGCACTTTTATGCAATATTCTAATTGTGTGAGAAGTACTAGTATGCAATTATTTCAAATAGAAGTTTCAAAGATAAAAAGAAAATCTGATTGATATTTAGGCTTTTAGCCCTCTTTAGCCCCAATAAGTTGAACTGTGTGTTTAAATATAAGATAAAGAGAATTTAAGGTCAACTTCTGGTCTGCTTAAGTCCCGATATCAGTGTAGCACGCAATAAAAAGCAACAACAAAACAACAACAAATGTAACAAGTCTGTCAAGTTTTATTTTGTCTTTCATAAATAACACTGAACAAGCTTTGTACAGTGATAAATAATATTTATACACTGTAAAAGTCTGTATTAAAAAATACAGCATATGTGTAATGCACTTGATACAAATGGGGAAGTATTGCATTTCATAGCACCAAACCGGACCCTCGTCTCGTTTCGTTAATCACCCAGCTGCTCTCCAGAACAGCTCAGGTGTGCAGAGTCAGGTCCTCTGTGGTTCTCTATGAAATACACTTCCGTCAGGAATCAGTTGTTGCATAACTAGATCTAAAGTTAAGTAGAGCCCAGCTAGGAAGAACCAACATTTCTACCCAAAAACCCCGTCCCACCATCCCAAATGTGTTAAAGTCCCAGCTGGTAGACTGCATATGATAAATCTTCCACCTCTCGTTTCTTGAATCACATTATCGTTTTGGGAGAACAACACGTTTTCGCCATGCTTTTCAAACGGAACGTTGTGAAAATGAAAGAAAGTATCCTCCTGGGTCTCCTTAAGCGCTCCAGACTGAGGTTGAAGATGTTCGTGCGACAGCAGTGAGACGTCAATCAACTTTAGTTTCAGGGACTCTCCGAGCAAAGTGCTACAAACTCTCACATTTTCGTTTCGCGGCCTCAACAGAACCTCAGAGGCAGCAGGAGGTAAAAGGCAGGTTGAACACAAACATGTCAAATAGAGGTCCGACTACCAACTCAGACGCAACGATTCAAACATCTTCAACAGCAGGGCTGAACCGGATTCCAGACACTTGGCTCGACATATTAGATACATCTTTATTTTTTTTGTCCCTTTTTGTTATTTTATTTGTTTGTTTTTTTTGTTCTTTTTGCTTTTTACTCTGAATATTATTGCTAAATTCAAACAGGAAGGGGCAATTGAAAGTAAAAACTTAACAAAAAGGGGGGAAAATAACAGCTTATCAAGAGGACTGACGGCGTGGAATGTTTCCGGACAAACATCGATTCTGGATTCCAGCAGAAAGTTTGTAGAAAAACTAAATTAAAATAAAATAAAAACAGAAGAGGAAAAACAAAAAAACAAACCCAAAACCAAACAAGATCAACCAGGATTACAAAACAGGTGTCCTGGTAAAACAAGATGGGAATTTTAGATAGAAGCCCTTATTGTTCCTCGACCAGACTTTGTCCGAGGAGCAGCATCGTTAAGAGATGTAAAAACGAAACCTAAACGTAGCGTCACATTCATCGCCTGGTGTCCACGTTGTGTTTGATTGTCAGCTTCTGAGACTTGTGACCAACCAAACCCCTTCCAGGTTAAACGACACCTTTCTGAAAATATTGTTAGTCGGTTTCGGCGGACTGTGCAAAGAAATCTACAGCAACGAGAAGCTTGGTTCATCAATGACAAAGTAGCAAAATAAAGTTAAGTCGGTGGTTTTACTCATTTACGGCACAGAAAAATAATCTATTTTATCTTAATTTCATTCTTTAGAAACCGAAAAGGAGACGCCGACTCCGGTTTGGGTTACTCTGCACGCATTAAGTTGTTTGGTTTCAGCACTGAATACGACATTCATGCCCCTTCGTTAATCTTTCGTCACATATTGCACTGATCTGTGATCAAACAAAAAACTATTTACAGCTTACGTGCAGCTTGAGAAAGTTCAAATACCTGCTAAAAGTTCATCTAAGTGTTTTAAGGTAAAAGCTAAACTCCAGTATAGATCCGTTAAACACAGAGGGGATATTTCAAGTGTTTCTTTTAATGTCGGTGGTTAGAGCTTACGGCTAATGAAAATGCAAAGTTTATTTTCTCAATTAACTAGAATATTAAATAAGTCCCTTAAAAAACTTTTTTTTTTTTAAACAAAAGGAAAGCCACGTCCTGCACAGCTGCAGGGAAGAATACCGAGTTGTCAGTCATCGTCATTCTGCACAAGGAGGAGAAGCCTAAGCTGTCTATCCAAGCATCATTAAAGGAAAGTTTAGTGGAAGTAGGCTGAGGGGATTGTGCAGCAAAGCCCATTGTACAGTTTAAAAGAGTATTTTAAATATAGTAATATCAGCTTACCAAAAGGTTTGCCCATGCACTGTAAAGTATATGGACTGAATACTCGGTTGTGGTTCCTTTTGCACGGGTTACTTTGTCAACCACAGGTAAATCAGCCCGCGGCTCTGCTGAGGTGGGGAGGGTTTATTTTCCTCTCATCTGCATTGCTGGATTTGATCCATAAAGACCGGTGACTCTGCAGCTATTAATCCAAGTACCGGTCAGTTTGACAGTGTGAGCAGGAGTCAAGTCCTGCTGGAAAATGAAATCCATCACATGTTTTCCTTCCACTCGACTTTCCAAGAATATGCTTGGATGGAGTCCTGTGTGATGAGCCGGCCTCCTTAATAATGACCTATTTATGCCAGGAGTCTTCTGTAAGTTTGTATAGACGATAACAAGGCAACATCATAACATTTCTGTATTGAAAAATCCTTATTAATTCCATAAATTTTCTTGGAAACAGAATTTGGAGTAAGCCATTATTTTCCGATTTAACAGGAATAAACACTTTAAAATATTTCCCTCTGCGTGGAATGGAAATGAAATGTTTCAAATAAAAAAAATTCATTACTGCAATAAAGGATGTTTTTGAAGTTTTTCTAATGACACTTTTACCCTTAAACTCAGTCTTAAAAAATGTCAATCAAACAAAGATGTGAGATGAAATCCTGGGATTTTCCAGGAAAATCTGACAATAATTCAACGCAGGGATCCTTTCCTGGCTTTATACTTCACTTAAGCTTCTTGGGGATGAAGCATTCCTGAGTGTCCTGCTGCAGAAGCTGCTCTTCTTCCTGCAGCTCTGCACAAACTGATCTCAGAAAAGCCAAGCGACTCAGCCGGGGCGCAATAAGCCAGCAGAAAGAGCTCGGAGACTTTTCAAAACGAGGGCACTTAAAAATAAAAAAAATAAAAACAACGCAAAGCAAATGAGCTAAAAGTATTATTAATGCCCTTATTATTACACGGTCATTGAGCACTGGGTGAAGACAAAGTCACTTAAAATGAAACAAAAGCAGAACCGTATGAAGTAAAGCTGCATAGGTCGGCAACAGAAAATCAATTTCTTGGTTCTCTAGAAAGCGGCAAATTGCACATTCATAACGACGCCACCAGGCGGCGGGTGCCTAGCTTTGTTTCACGTCTCCTCTGATATTTCCGACAGTCGCCGTTTCATTGACATCTCCCGTAACAGCGGATACTAAGAGGTACCTTAGCGAGTCGAGCAAATAAAAAGGTCCTAAGATGATATACCAACAGAGGATTTTCACAGCACCGTCTTTATTAAAGGGTGCGTGGTCCCAACATCTCTACAACAGAAACTACGGAAACAAAAGACACTTTCCGGGTTGTCGCCCGAATGTGACGCTGTCATGACGGAGAAATGGTAAACTTTGCCAGCGGTACGCTCCGGGCTCCAGAACTCAGCGGGCTCCCCTTTAAGCTGTGCAGTCCTAAAAGTCGACTCCTCTGGTCCTCGGAGCTGCAACCCGCGTTCACGTCGACCGTCACACCACGTTGATGCAGCTGCTGCCGCCGCCGGCTGTCGCCCTCTTGCTGCAGTACGAGAAGCCGCTGTGATTGGTGGAGGAGCCGTTCATGTGCGACGACTTCAGCTCCATCTGGCAGGCAGCGATGGCAGCGTTCAGCTCAACCTGAGCTCTGTGGACCACGTAGAACATCAGGCCAATACTGATGATGATCTGTGGAGATAAGCAGCGCCACAACAGCTCATTTTACGTTTGCAGGGGCTTTAAGTTCACGTATGACCCAAAGTGTGCCACTAGGGGTCGCTGTCGTGTTAAAGGATTTATGGATTTAAGGCAGAAGCAGGCAGTCTGGGGTAAAGCGTGTAAAACGTAAACAACAAATAGCTTTCATAAGTTAGAATAGAGTAGTCAGAAGTTTTTCTTTTTTGCTAACTTTAACCGTTAATATGCAGGACTTTTTTTCTAACAGAAGAGCTTAATATATGAACTTAATGGCACCATATCTTAAAAAGGGGACATATTGTGCTTTTCAATTCTTTTTCACACTGAAATCATTCAGTTGTGGTCTATATAAAGTGGAACTGCAACATTTTGGTCTAAATTCCTCGTTAATTTACCGCCACGTTCCCCCTTTTCCCCCCCTTGTCCTAAAGTGCGTTTTGGTGCCGTCTCTTTAAATCTAAAGGAGGCCCTTCAAGGTCACAGAGCGCTCCACTCCATCCTGCTCGGCCATTTTTTTGTAGTATGCTGGGGGACGGTGTAATGAGCAATCAATGATTTATTCACTTGTAACTTCGACATCCTTTGCTCCAAGAAATAAAAATGGCAGATTAGTGAAATCAATGAGGCGGAAGTCCGTGACCTCGTTTAGCAGCTCTGCAGCAAATATTCTGACATAATTGTTCAAAAAAATTTAATTAGAGAAAACCGAACAGCTTGAAAAGTATGGCCCAAAAAGAATATAAAGATATCTACGCAGCTTGTAGAGACTACATTAACTTTTTCTGCATTCTTAGACTCTAAGTGCATAACAAAATGCATTTAAGGGCTTAAAAATATGTCTCCTTTTATTTAAAAAACAAAGAACAAAAATACATTTTATTGCTTTAAGAGGAATTGAATTATATTTTCTTTTTCGCCTATTTCTTTTACTCATAAAATAAGCTTAGGTAATTTTTTTAAATCAAAATAAACCCTGGAATACACAATCCTTAAAATAATTGTTAGCTGCAGCCCTTGTCCGGACCACAAGCTGCTATTAAAGCGAAGGTGTGACCCTTCATCTTCAACAGAGAGAACTCCTGTCTATCTAGCTGGAGGCCAGGAACACGTGTCGCCCGTTTTTCTCCGAGCGTATTAATAAACCAAAGAGCAAAGTGATCATTACTAATCAAGCTCCTTTGTTTGCTAAAAAAGCCGTTTATACAGACATGTTGCAGAGTCACGCTGCTAACGCGCCGCTACCGTTTCAGAGGACAGAACCCTGCAGACGAAGCTGAACTATGCACAGATTCTTTCTGCCCAAATGCTAACAGAGTTGACATTTCCAGCGTCTCACCTGCAGGCTGAACACAAAGTAGCCGCTGATGCTCTGCTCGGCGATGACGTCCTCCATGGTGCGCAGGGTGGTGCCCAGGTAGGAGTTGAGGAGCTGCGTGGGCAACAGGCCCACCGAGGAGGCCACCAGGTAGTTTGGCAAGGACACATCTGTGATCTAAAAGCAGAAACAGAGACTTTACCACTCTAAAGAAATGCCACTACATCACTTTAGATTAGGCTTTCCGGCAGCAAACGCTCTGGGCGGCTTTGGTGTGAAACGACATGACTGGTCAGGAAAGCACCTCGTGCCTCATGCTACGTATGGTGGAGGGTCTGTGATGCTTTGGGACTATATTTTTCTTCCCAAGCCTCAAAGAAGTTGTTGGAGTGGACGGCAGCATGAAAACCTCGAGATACCAGGACAATTAAAACAATCTGGCAGGTTGTACAAAGTATTAACAGCTGCCTGTCAGTGGCAGACTTGTGTCTTTTCTTGGCAAAACACTGTTTTAAACAGTACTTTTGCTAAAAGAAAAAAAAGGGCTAAAAGATTATATAACACTGGAGATGTCTTTTTTTTAATATGGAGCATTTATTCTTTGAGACATTTAGAAAAACACATTAAGTCAGTTTGCTTGAAGACCTTGTTTTTTTTTTTTTAAGGGAAGTAAGGAGAGTCGATTCTGTCCCCAATTAAATGTTAACCTCTATTAGAACTAGGGCTGGACAATAAGGCCAAAACCTTTTATCACGGTATATTTATTAATTTTGGTTGATACAATACAATTATATCGATATGAAGAAAAATAAAAGCCTTAGAAAGACTATCAAGAATGCCCACAACAGATGCCTGCACAAACCGATGAGAATTATTTTATCATGTTTATAAAACTCCTCAAATATAACACTTTGGAAATATTAGCTTTAAAAAATATAAACACATAAAATTAGCTAAAAGCCAGAACGACGGTCAGTGAGAAATGCTGTAATCACAGACTGTAATGTATGCTGAAATATTGGAAATGTCATATCACCTTTTCTGGATGACGCCAAATCGCGATATATACTGATATTGAATTATCGTCCACCCCTAAACAGAACATATAATAATATACAAACAGTTGGTATAGGGTTAGCTGAATAGTCAGCAGGATTACAGTAGGAAACAAGATAACATGTTGAGAATTCAATCTGTTCCTTCCTGTGTTACAGCAATAAAAGGCAGAACTCAGAAGATTATCTGCTCATTTTTTGCTTCATTCATATGAATAAAGCGCAAAACTATGTTCTTTCAGGGTTGTCACGATATCCTGATTTTTGTCACAATAAGAAAAATCAGATCTTGGTTATCTTAGCAAACTGACTCCGACAACAATGAGGTGCAACTAGCATGTTTTAAACCCGGATCCTGCCCGGTGTCTCATTTCGGCGCCTATATATAAACAAAAGTCTGCGTTTGTGCGACCCTTGATCCCTCGATTAAGTGATGACACACAGCGCAGCGTGACAGCGGGGGCTGAGTGTGGATGTGACCTTGGCTCTGCGTGCACTTTGTCCCGGCTGTGGCTGATAGCGGCGTGCCGGGCGAGGCCCCGACGCCACGCAGCCGCTGCCAAAACGTTATCAGGGCTCCAAAATGCAAACGCTGGATCCACCAAAGTGTCTCCACGTAAAAGTTAATCTTAAACCATCCCTTTACGAAACCACCTAATGAAAAGGAGTTCCTGCTGATTCCTCATGGGGAACTTCCAGACCTTTCCTGATGTACCCTTCCACAGTTCTTAGTTGTTTATGTGAATTTAAAATATAAAATAGTGAAGGTCGCTATCAATGAAGGACTTATGACATATATTTCAAGAGTGGATGAGTTTTAAATATCCTGGAAAGAATTACAAACTAGAGGGAAGCAAGCAAGGAGGCAAAGAAGGTTGCACAGAGGGACAGAAGAAGCAACTAGTACACAAGGAAGGAAAGAAGGACACACAAAAGGATGAAGAAAAGGACACAAGGAGAAAAGAAATGACAGAACAAGGAAAGGATACGATTAAAGAAAGGATTGAGGGGAAAAAAGGACGCAAGTAAAGAAAGGCACAATAAAGGAAGGGAAGGAAGAAAGCAAAGAAGGTTACACGGAAGGACATAAGGAAAGAAGGAAGTAGTACACAAGGAAGGAAAGGAAACACGAAAGGATGAACAAATGGATGACAAATGGAGAGAAAAAGGACACAGGAAGAAAAGAAAAAAAGGAATATGAAAAGGATAGAATCAAAGAATTAAGGAAAAAAGGATGCTGATTAAGAAGGAGACAAGGAAGGACTCAAGGAAGAAAGCAGGGAGCGAAGGAGACAAAGATGGAGGGAAAGCAGGAAGAACACAACATTTATTCAGATGTGATTGAGAATAAAGTCTGGAAACGCCATTATTTTACATAATTTAAGAATATTATACCCGTAAAATACTGAAATTAATTTCCACAATTTCAGTTTTTCCACTTTTCCAGACAGCGTAAGAATCGTGCATACTGAGCGTTCCTGACTATGTGTGACACATCCAAGCCATAACGTGTTTAAAAAAAGAAAGGGGAAAAAAAAAGAAAGAAAAAAAAGCACTTTCAGCAGAAACCTAGAAGAAAAGAAAAACACGACCATGCCTGACTTTTAAAGTGCCTCTCGCTGTCAGGCGTCTTGCATACGCGCAGCTGTCAGGGCATTCATCCAGGGGTGGGCCCCGCTCTGCTGGTATTTATATAACCGTGCAGACAATTCCCACTGAAACTCCTGCTTGATTCTCTACATCAAGATGATCTGCAAATCTGAGCAACCCAAAAAAAAAAAAAAAACACCAAACAAACAAAACGAGGGGGGAAAAAAAAAAGCGCCTGACCTGATTCATTCAGATAAGCAGCTGCGCAGGTCTGGCTCCGTGCTGGTGAGCAACGCTGTAAAGTAGGCTGATCTTAACCGCGCAGAAACATTTCAGCAGCTGCAGCGCTGACTGCCTGTTTGTCCACAGTCTAGACACTACATATATTCCCCACGTGTCCGCCTGCACACAGGAGTCTATAAATTAAAACCACTGCTGTCCCGCTTCCTTTATTAGCTCACAACAACGGCGCGGGAACGCTCCGGGTAATAAAGCGCGCCTAAACCGGGGCGAATTTGTCCACCGTGTCCTCGCACGCGTTCATTTTCCCTGAGCTATGCTGTGTTTTTTTTTTTTTTTTTGCCAACTGCTGCAGTCTCCTAGTCGTTTTAGGTTACCAGCTATAATGTGGCACCGTCTAGTTCAGCAGAAAGGAGCAGCGGGCACGCTGAAAGGTAGCCCCGCTCGCAGAAAGTGCTTACCAAGGACAGAGCAGACGAGACAGACGAGACAGAAGTCCACCGTGTGTCTGAAACGCTGCCACTCGCCGCCGCATGCTGTTGAGCGTATGATTGTTGGGATACGCGGTGGGCAGCCCAGCCCGGTAATGAGCCTCCTGGTGGGATAAATTACAGCAAGACAGCCAGACTCTGAGGAAGGTCCTAAACCCCTGTGGACCGGAAAGGTGAAAATACTGCCGAGAAAGCAGGTGGAGAAAGGGGGATTCGTCTTATTAACCTTCATCTAGCAGGACCCGGCAGTAGTCCCTGGTGAAAGCTTGACTGTGACATTAGTTCACACAGCCGAGTTGTTTTGTGAAGCGATAACGGTCCGGTTAGTTCTTCAGTGCATCCTTACCGCCGTCCTAGTTACTGGTTTATTACAAGTCCAAGCTAAAGCAGGCATTTATACTGGGCCACACACAGACCTGTCTGACTTCTTCATAGCCCCCGGACACTGTAAACATCTAAAGATTTCTTGAACTAAAAGCACAATATTGGAAAATCAGTAAATAATATCACGTGAGAAGAAACTTTATCATCTTTCTTCCTCTGGACCATTACAGAGTTTCCTCTCTCCTAGACTTCTTGATGGTAAATGCATTGCTTTCTTAACGCGTCTAGTGAACAATCAGCGTTCTGTCCCATTAGCTGCATTGATTCCATTTGGTACTAAGTAGGCCTGAAACAAATAATCTAAATAATGGTCAACTTATTTAGTAATCGAATCGTTAACTGGAGTCTACAGACTCTAAAACATCTTATTTGCTGAAAGAACAACACACTCAGAGTTAGGGCTGTGCATAAAAATCGATAAAACATTAATATCTAAAATTTTAAAAAACGATTCAATATCGTTATTCTGGATTTCTATATTAATATACATCCCAACCCCTAGGGGGTGTTATTACAGCGCGCCATTACTGTTCACAGCGAGGAAGAGTAAGTGAGACGAATTTGCGGAATGGCCGACAGAATTTTAGAGGCGCCTTCGTCCCTAAAAATCAGACGTTTAGGTACATTTTTGGTTTCTATGATACGTTAAATGCATTGAACCAAATGGACTTTGTTTTCCTGTTAATATATCAAATTATAATTATTGATATATCATTATATTTATGTTCAATAAATTGAACATAAATATTATATTTTGCTGGTTTTGTTGATTGAATAACTTTGAGCATTAATTTGAAAGTAATAAATATCGATATTGGAGTCAAATCAAATCAAGCTGAGCGATATATTGAGAATCGTATCGAATCGGCTCATCCTAGAAGATACCAGCTATAGTAATTTAGCCAGGACTGTACATTCAAGATGAAAACCCTTCTTTGTCTGTAAGTATGCTCTATCCAGAACTTCTGAAGTGGCAGAGTTTAAGCTTCACCTGCTCTGTAACAAAAAAAAAGGACAAGGACTTATTGTTTGATTATTAATCAGGTAATCAAAAAATACTACACAGATTAAACAATTTGCAAAATAAATCCTAGTTATATTGTCTATTGTTTAGTCGCAGACATGGAAGGATGGATGGATGGATATAGACCTCAGTTATTACTCCATTATTAAATCTTGTCAGCATTAATCTCAGTTTGTTTACGTTTCTGCCATTACCAACGCATTTAAAATGCACAACAATTGTTTTTAACATCAAGACATGTTTATGGAGGTATGTTAGTTTATGTAGGGTTTCTCTTTTTTAGACCAATCAATTAATTGAAAAAATATCAATAGATTAATCGATTACTAAAAAAAAAATCGATAGCCGCAGCCCTAGTAAAAAAGCAAAAAACACTCCCCAACAGAAACCGACACCAGAGCACGTGCTAACGTTGAGCTGGGTCTCTTTGCTGGATTCGAGCCACTGACAGAGCGGCCGTTAGACTTTTATTCATCGGCTACATTTATACCGTGTCAAACAACGCTATACTTTATCATGATTACATACACAGGTTATTTAGCGAGGAAACAAATTCAGTGGCTTGAGAGCCAGCAGCAGAGCGGATGCTCTCGGTTCCTGTTGCGTGCGTCACCATGGAAATTTGGATTTGGTGGCCGCGCGTCTCGCTTGCAACAAAGGTAATGAAAGAAATAACGAAATATTAGGAAGGTTCTCAGCCTTTGAGAATCACATAGAAAGTACTCCTGGCCTAATGCTTCAGCGTTTAGCTGTGACTTGTTCCTGGACGAAACCACAGCCAGACATGCTACTGCTACGGTCTTTGTCCCCCTCTGTAAGGAGCTTTTGGCATCCAGCTGATACACGCTGATAATGAACCGGCCGGAGATTGCTTCCCACTTAGAGGTTATTGTTTCATCCCACTGTCGCCACATGCTTCTGAGGCTGACGGCCTGCTGGAGAGTCAACGACTTGATGCAGTCGTCTGAGTGTCCTTAAACAGATTCAATGATCCCCTTTGATTGGACTGTATTATATTTTTTGATTGATCGATCTATAAAATAAATTGGATCTGAACCTGATCATACGACTGAATGTCAGTGGAATGAATCATATCAGTTTGAAGCTAGTTTGGACCAAGGTTCAGCCAATTTAGCCGCACATTGGCGCTTTTTATCCTACAAAGTGCCTTTAGATCACATTATTGAGATATACTCAGAACAAGCTGAGTTTCATGACAGGCTGATGCCATTAGGATTTTTTTTTTTTTTTTTTTTTTTAAAAAGGCGCCCAGTTGTGACAAGCAGCAACCGATCAGAAGAAAAGATCAGAAACCAGAAATGCAAGGTGACACACAACCAAAGTGCGGTCCACATTTAGGGTGTCTCCCACAACAAGCGGCGCAATAAGATCGTCTCCGAAATTTCCCAAAACAAACCGACTTGGAAGCAGATTAATAATGCAGGCCACGGTGACAGAATCAGAGCGACGCGGCGCAGAACGTCTGTCTCTTTAAAAACACCTCGCCAGCACCTCTGCAGAGCCAGACGCCGGCGTGAATGCCGCGTCCAAGGTTAAAGCGTCACACGGCTTGACTCTGACACGAGAGGGCCGAATCGACCTTTGGACACAGCGACCCGGGGAGTGTTGCAACCGCTCAGCCTGAACGTGGAAACCAGAAAGAAAAAGAATAAATCACATGGCATTTTGGCCACTCAGGCATGACAAAGCCATCTGCTCGTCTTCTGTGATACAAAACTGTGCCAGCGTTGCCGATGAAATCTTAAATTGGAAAACAGATCATTCAGATTTTATTTTATTTTTGTTTGTTTTTTTGCCACTATGGGTTTTAGCTCACCGGTCATCTCTAATGTCACGGAGCAAATCGCTGAAATGCGAGATGCTTGTCAAAGATTTCCCAGAAGCACAAGAGCAGTTCCAGCTCAAACAGCTTGCAGGTTGATGCCTGCAGGTTAGGATGACCTCACGTCAAACTGAAGCTGGACATGTCTAGCGTCCGAGTCCGTAACCGTGAAGCAGGGACCTCGTTTAATTTAATGGAAACAGGGACAGAAAAGATGTCGATATTTATTTCTGGTGCAGTGGTATTCTCCCCCCCCCCCCCTTACGCTTATATTTTATTTCAAACCACTGCCATCCTCAAAAAAACAAACAACAAAAAATGTAAAAACCTTAAGAGCCAAATCGTAACATCGATACATTCCTGATTTTAGGATGGGCCGTAAAAAAAAAAAAAACACTCCTAGGCTGGTGAGTGTGTGCAACCTTGGGCTAAAACCAAGAGTAAAATATAATCTAAATTAAGTAGAAGATATTTCCAAGAAAACAATCATCCTGAAAGCTGTGCTTCCTTCTGCAACCTGCAATTACAGCTCCTGCAGAAACAGACGTAATCTTTCTCCCCCCCCACCCAAACAACCACCCACCCACCCTCGCCGATTCCTTTGCGCTGTAAGCTATAAATGACTTTCAAGCTCACCAATTTGCATCCATGTTTGAATGTCGCGTGTCAGGCTGGTTGACTGCTGGTGTTTATAGATTTCATTACTTCATAAAACCCACAGTGGAACCTTTATATAGTGTTTGGACCACGCATCAAGCTCAAATCAGGCGTTCAAACTTTAGAGAAACCCTAAGTTTGCCATTAAGAACGTTTTTTTTGGGACAGATCAATCAACCTCATAAAAAATAAATAAATAAATAAATAAATGAAAAGATAGATGTCAGCATCCACCGAGCTGTTTCATGACCTCAACTGGTAGCTACCTATTTGACTTGGCTGAAATGTGAAACGCGCACACGTCAGTAATTCAGGTGAAGTGACATTTCTGGAAAAAGGCGACCCGACTGAAACCATGGTACATACAGCTTACCACAAGAGATGCTCAGATATCAAACTGATCATGTTCTCCAGAAACTAACTCACTGAGCTTGAGCCATTTTCTTAAGAGGCATGGCTGCAGACAAGGAAATCGCATAAAGCCGGGCACACTTTTAAGATTTGTATCTTTAAAATAACAATGAAAAGCAAACATCATTTGCTCTAAAATGGAGAGCAAGCCTTGTTGTGTTGGTCTGCAAAAACCAAATCCTTAAAAAAAAAAAAACTACCCAGCAGTTTGTGGCTGTAACATGAGAGGAAGTGAAAAGGTTCCAGGGGTCTGAATAACACAGCAAGTCATTGTTATAGTTACATTACATAAACACTTTGTTACAACTGAAAAATTCAAAAAAAAAAAACCCTCATAAGGCTTTTTACGGTTTTGAAGGTAATCAGTAATCATAAATTATTTATACAACGTATGAAGGTCAAAGTCTCAGGTTAAGTGCATGGGGGGGCCGAGGAAAGCAATACCTTGACAATGTTCAGCTTCATCATCAACTGGATCAAATGTCTCTGCGTTGTTCAAGTTTACATGTTCAGAGAAACAGGGGCAATACGGCGAAAAGAGTTTCCTCTCTCTGGGGGGATGCCCTTATATTTTCAGCTAATAGACTCCTGTTTGCCTTGAGCAGGAGAGCGACATGAAAACGACTTGAGTTCGCGGGCCGCCGTTATTTGCACTTAAAATACTAGTAGCTCTTCCTGACTCGGTTCTGGCAGGACATTATTTCCCCTGAGTGTCAGCGGGCCGAGCAATAAATAAATAAATTCCATCGCTGACTCTGTTTAACAGATTGAACAGACAGAACCGAGCAGGGGGCTGGTTTCCAAAATCAAGGTGTACCAAGGTTATAAAAACGTTAGTTTCAAATCCACCACATCAAATATTTTCTAATGGCGTCTCTGTGGTTTAAAGCAACGACACACCGATAAGGACTCGGAGGACAATTTCTGATCTCGGGGTGTTTGTAAAGCGCTGAATTTTTGCCACTTCTGTTGTTTTCTTTAAGAACGGTTACATGAGAAGTGGGGGGTTGTAAGAAAATCGATTTTCCAAAACTGGGGTGTCAAATGCGCTTTGGTTGAACCTCACCCTTAAACTGGAGCATCTATGGGGAGAAATTGGGCATAACAATACAATCAGTGCTAAAACACCACCAATGACACTAAAATAAACCCCCAGCCCATTTCAGACTGTTTCAACACAAGCTGCTTATTATGTAAATACTACATGCTACATTTGTCCAACATATTTTTATTGCAAGAATGTTTATTCTATAAGTTTCTCTAATTTTTCTTCGAAGAGTCAAAAAGGGTGTTAGATATTTAATACTTTTTATTTCTTCCAAGGGGATGCTTATACCTCGTTTTTCTGTAAGTGTATTTAATTTGGGTCTGCCTCTTATCATTCCAAGTGTCTCCCCGAAACAATAAAGACTCTTTATTCTTGAAAAGTTGATTTAGAGCCCTGCTCCTCTCTCCCAGACAGCACCTTCACTCAGACCTTGCCAGCAAATTAAAACTTAGAGCTTAATCAACAAATTATTGCCATCAGAATGAAACTGTATTAAGAGGATTGGTTGATGATCCATAATCCGACCAGCGTCCATCTAAACAATTGTTTCCGATTAACTCGTGAACTTACGGCGCCTGCATGTGGTGGATGGAGCCGCAGCGCTGTGCAGGTCAGGACGTTTTGGGATGATCGTAATTTCCTCTCGCTCTCTCAGGAGTTCTCCACCATCTCAGAACCTGGTGCGGGTCCATTCGGTGCGCTCAGAACAGTCAGCACCAACACACCTCCGCGCTTCTTCTTGTTTCTTTCCACATGAAGAAGTACTAAACCTCTACGGTTGTTTGACGGAAATTTCACAACTCTGCCAAAGTCAGAGAGTTTCTACTCGAAATAAAGCTTGGTGCAGGTAAACGCACGTAAAGACCGGACTATTTGATTTTAAGCCTGTATAAACTGTGTATTCGTAATATTTTCATTGCTTTTCATTTTAAACACATTTTAGTCACATCAGTTGCGTGTGTAAACAAGCTCCTGTCATCGACCAGCTAACAAGCTAACGGCCTCATTAGATGAGCAATCAGACAGACGTTCAGGCGGCGCCCTGAAGCACCCTCATCAATGACTCCATGTTGTTTTTGCTCCTGTATCGTCACTGTGGAGCTCACATGTCAAATCTGACATGTTACTCATTTTTTGGTTTTGTGAAGCACAAAGTGCTCCCTATCTTTTGAGGGCTTAGTTCAAGCCGTCCAAATATTGACCACATGGATGTTTGTTTTTTTACCAATAGATATCCTTATTCTCCTTCTATTAAACTAGAAGAAGCCAACTTTTCAAAAGCTAGACGCCAAACGCTATTCCCAATACATTATTATTTTTTCCCCCTTTGGGATTGATCGTATTTAGAGTATTTCCACAGACCCTTTCATAATTTCCGACCACCAAGCCCATTTATAGAACACACTGCAACTATGGAGTAGCGAATTTCCGGTGGGGGTGGTCATGCCCACACATGGTGGCATGGAGAAGCATCACTGCTACTTTTCAGCCGTTGCCTGTTTACCTGCTCGACACGTGGAGACGTCACGCGTTCTGAACGTCTGACGGACCACCCACTAACATTTTCATCTAGTCTCGTCATCGAAGAATCTCTCTCTCTCGTAGTGTTTTAGTCAGAAATGTTTATCTCGTCGTCGTTGACGGAAACAACGGTGCGCTGCAGGTCCACTAGACGGCACTCGTCCCATGTGAGAATGTTGATTTCAATCATTAGGAAACCAGAGACTCGTTAACATCCCCGACTTTTGTTACCCTATGAAGAGCAAAAGCACAAAAATCTACACTATTCTGTGCTACAAGCACTTCAAATCTACAACTAAATTTAATAGGTTTTTATTTTTTCTTCACAACCAATAAATGTTGTGGAAAATACTTCTAACTCTAATAACCAGTGTGTCACCTTATTTTCACAGCAATACCAATAAGTCTTCCTTTTCTATTGCATAATAGTAATTTGATCCTGTTACATATTTTCTTCCAACAAATCTTGCCATTAACTATTGCGTAATCGTTGCTTTTTAAATTGAGGTTATCCTGCTGTGGGAATCTCAGACGTGCCCAAACCTGGCGAAACCAAAAGCAGTTTGTGAGATAATGATCTCTGTTATTCCTCAAAGGTATCTAGGTCAGATCAGTCCAGGTTTGATCAGTCTATTTTTTTTTTTATGTTTTATCTTTTCTCAATCTAAGGTGGTCCTAAAGTCAACAAAGTGAAATATGAGAAGTTAGAGCAATTTTTAAAGAAAACTAAGGATGAATTTTTGTAGTTGGACAAAATGACTTTATATTAGAAACCCCTAAAGGATTTACCAAGCTTATTTCTTATTATGAATATAAACAATTAAGTACTGTGATTTTATGCTTTCTGTATGTTTGTTAATGTATGAGGGTTAGGGTTAAGTCCAGTCAAAGATTTACTTAGCTTATTCCTTTGATACTGTAGTGTTTTTCTTTACCTATGTAATAAATATTTCCCTCTGTTATTATTTCTGTTCATGTACTTGAGCACTTTGAATAGTCTTGTTGTTGAAAAGTGCTTGATAAATAAACTTGCCTTTCCTTGCCTGTATCGTTTTTTTTTTTTTTACAAACAAACAAATACATATCTTGCACTGTGTTTTACAGAATCTCTGCTCAGCGTACAAGAATCAGGTTCAGATTCATTTTAAAACTTTGAGGCAAGTTGGATACTCCAGGTCAAATACTAGCTCCAGCGTTGTTAGCTAGCTCCAGCGTTGTTAGCTAGCCCCAGCGCTGTTAGCTAGCTCTAGCGCATGGCCGTCTTATTTTCTTACAGGGCTTAAGGTCGCTTTATGCTTGACGCACGTATGTTCCGCGCAGACATGCGGACACAACGTCTGCGGCATTTACGCTCCGTGCGGCTCTACCTCTGAAGTTGCGCTGTTCTCTTAGACTCTAGGGGGCAGCGTTGCGCCCCTACGCCCAGCGTATTACACCCCACAACACGCAGAAGTAGAAAACACAGTTGTTTCCGACATTTAGGCCCCTTACATTCTTCCAAGAGCAAAGGCGATTTCTGTCCAGGAACTGTAGGTGATGTATGTGATGGACGGTTGTACTGAAACTGTAATTTCGATTACAATGCAAATTGTAGTTGACAAAAAAGATTGACTGATTGAATAGGGCTTGGGCGTCATGACGTATTACTTTGTGTGGCCGCCATGTTGAATGCCCCGCCGCCGCTACTCAGACTACTGCCTATGACTACCGCGTACTGTACTCCCTCTCTCACCCATGTTTTAATTTGATTAATTTTACCTTAACTTGATTTCAACCATGGTAAACCGTTGCTGTGTTGTGGGCTGTAACAGCGCAACACATGATCGCCATGGGAAAAACATAGAAAATGGGTTAACTTTCCACCGCTTTCCTACCTGGAGGCGGAACCACGGAGAACGCACATTACATGCTTTAAAAGTACATTACATGCGTGAGTGGTTGTTAGCGCTAACGGTTAGCAGGTGCCAGAGCCCGTCTGAGCACAGCTGACCTTTGTACGGATTACTGTGTTCCCACTGCTTGCTGGCTTTATGATCTGCAGCTCCTGAACCCATCCATTCGTAAACTGCACATGAGACTCCAAGGATTTGTAGCTTTGGAACTTGTCTATAGGATGTCTATAGTATAGGTGCTCACACCGCAAACAAAGTAGCCGAAGACGTCTGATATGCAAAACAGTGGCAACAAGTGGTCGTCGGCGCTCCATAATAATGCTGATTTTGTCAACATACCGGTCCCTGGCTTCTCTATTTAATGTGTCCCGGTAAATTTCAGATCCTTTTCGGGATTTTTACATATTTTTTCTATCTATTCTTTCTCAACTCTACTTCTACGTCTCTTCGTTCAACAACGTTATGTCAGAGGTATTTTAACGTTGCGTTGCCATCAACATGGCCGCCACGTCCCACAATGCAACACGGATCCCAAGCCCTATTGTTAACAAGTTGTTGATCACGGTGATCTTTTTGGGCCGAATCATAAAGACGTCTATGTTTACGAACCTCTGGACAGAAGGAGCACTTGCTCGTCTGTGTAGTTAGAAATTTCCACATGTGCGTGGAGCGGGAAACTTTTGGCGCAGGGGCGTGGAAGCCAAAATTACGACACTTAGCCACGCGGACCTCGCGGGTGCGTCAATAATAAAGCAACCTTTACACCAGGCGCAGAACTTCTTGTTGACTGGAGCAGTCTATACGGGTTGGAGCAGGAGGCCTTGTCGCCCACTGGAAGGTTGACGCCCTGGGCAGTGAGCCTCAGTGCCCACAACAAAGACCACCACTGAAAACACGAAGGAGGGGGAAAAGCGACGGCTGACGTTTTTAATACTCACCGAAAAAACTGCATTTTGGAGTCCGAACGGTATGGGGGTGAGTCTTGCTAAGGCCACGATTTTGAGTCCGCTCCCTCCTTCCACTACTCGTATAACAGCGCTGAGCTGGTCGCTGTTCCCGACTTTGTTCAGCACCCAGTCAGACAGCAGCCGCTTACACACCAGGTGCGCCACGAAGGTCCCGATCAAAACGCCCACCATGACCAGTCCCATGCCCAGCACGAAGCCGTACAGGTAGCCCGCCGCCACGTTCAGAACAATGTACCCCCATCCGCACGGAAAGGAAACGACGATCAACCCAACTATGAAGAGCATGGCTCCCACGAAGCTGTCCAGGCTCTCCACCCAGAGCAGGAGGTCCTTGAGGTACTGCCGCACCAGCCCGACCGACGAGAAGCACACGGCGGTCAGGATGCAGGCCAGCAGGGCGCTCTTGAAGCAGAAGGTGGTGATGCAGCATGGGTGTCTGAACTCCCCGCTGCTGCTGAAGGGGGGCCCCGCTGCGTCGGCGATGACATCGGGGTCCCCATCCGACTTCCCGGCCCCGACGCTCCTCTCTTCAAACGCGCCGCATATCAGGATGTCTATTTTCTCGCAGTCCTCCGCGGCGGTCCTCTGCAGCCAGCGGTTCAGCTGGATCTGCGTCTTGCCCAGTCCGTGCTTCACAAGCTTGGTGAAGAGCTGCACGGTCGTGGCCCCTGACATGTTGTACCCCCACCCCGCCCCTCAAAATCGCCTCTGGGGACCAGCAGCGGTGGGGCTCGGGTGACCCGGAGACAGCTGGGATGGTGGCCGGATAGCCAGCCTAGAAAGTTTTCCCGATGACGAGATCCGCGGTGGTACCACACAGCTGCGCGGCTCCCACGCCAACTGCCATTACACGGAGCGACAGCTCCGCCGGCGCTTATCTCGGGTAAACTAGCTGCGGGATATGCCAGTCCAGCGACTTTAAAAAGCAAGTTTTGCTGCGTCTGTGTCTGACGCTCGCCATGTTCAGAGTCGTCCTCCCTCGGCTCCGAGCGAAATCGAGTCAGTGGGCAGAACAAAAGAAGCTGGGCGAACTTTTAATACTTCACCAGTTTTCCCCGAGCCGCCAGCCAACGGACAGGCACAAATCACTGCGGGGCTAACTTGCTGCCGCCGTTAGCTAACCACATAAAGTCCGACGTTTGCATTTCAGAGATTAAACCACAGGGGCCTCACTCTCAGCGACAACAAAAACGAGACATAAAAAGACCGTTTTTCCTCTCCGCTGCATTCTGGCGAGTCGCTTGTTTGTCCTGTCTCCTTCTCTGCGCGACGGATGCTGCTGTCGCTGTTACAGTTATTCATACCGACCAATGTTTGTGTCCCAGAATGCCAAGTGACCGTAAGCCATTCTGGACCAACCACAAAGCTGCAACCGGTATCGCGATAGTTCGCGGAGTAACAGCACAAGTCAAACGTTTTCAGAGACTCCATAATTTAGGATGCGTCAGCTCGTCCGCCATATTGTGATGGGCAAGGTTATCACGTATGCATTGAAACTGAAGTTTTCGAAATAAAGGACCCAGGTTAAGGGTTGGATGTAAAAACCTTAATGTTATTTTTGAGATGTACAAGTATTATTATTATTATTATTATTATTATTATTATTATTATTATTATTATTATTATTATTAGGCCCGAACAGCGAAAGCACCACGAAAGCCTATTGTAATTATTATTGTTATTATTTTTTAAGAGTTCAATCTGCTTTTTTAGGAAAATTGAATAAACATGGAGATTGTGAATAATCCGAACCAATCCAATTGAATTTGTTTTAGTTCTAATGGATAAACTGTATTTATTGCATTTCATATACAGTTTGAAAAACAAAAAAAGCCTCGTGTTGCTAATGCCTCACAGTATTACATTACAACAGTACAACAGGCCACATATAGTTTACACATACTTAAACTCCTTGAACGCTGCCTTGTCTCACATCGTACAAATAGTATGCCACTCACAAGATGGCTACGGCACAATAGCACGGCAAGCAACTATGTATTTATATGTTAAAAAACTTCTACGCACCAAGCGTTTTTCATCTGCAACACCGCGTCAAATTCAACGTACTGGCGTGCTGTTGTGGGACGTTAGGAAGGCTGTCCGAAAGCAAAGGCACGCAAACCTAAATTAATTGAAGCAACTTCGTGAAAATAAAATAAAAAGTTCCTCAAAGTTGCTCTAGTCTGGATGATGTGAGAGACTGATCATGTCATGCAGAAACGTTATTTGGATTTAACACCGTCGCCAAAGGTGGTCGCAAAAGTGACTGGAAAAATCTTGATGTCTGTTTTTATTTTTACTTTTATCTGTATTTTTTTTCTTTAAGCTCGATTTGATTTAATTTCATAAACTTCTGTGTCGACTGAATTGGCTAAATTGTGAAAAACATGTTAGTAATTCCACAGTGTTGATGCTTGGGCTGTCAGTTTGAGTTTTACATGAAATCTAACTAAGCAAACAGTTTTTAAAGCAGTGCTGCGTGTTGCGTACTACGCAACACAATTTGAATACTCATTTACCTGAATGAGGCTGGATGCCAGCACACTGTGGGACTCTATTTATCCTTTGCATACATTTAAAATTTAGAGTGAAGCTATGCACACAATGAGCCTCTGTATCCTTAAAATGATGTATGTATTCCTAAAATATAAGAAAAAGTTTGTGATTATAAGCTTGATATAAATGTCATTATATAATATCTGCCCTCTTTTGTCTGAAGACGTATTAATGTACTGTATTTAGCGATGGCTCCTTCGTGTATTTCCAGATCTATCCACCAGATGGAAGTGTTGCTCAGTTTTCCCCAGGCAGCTGCCGCTTCTTTCAACAGCAGATTATAAAAGAAAACCTACACCCAAGTCTCACTGAGTGAAAATATTACATAAACACATTTACATCTCCCTTGCACTTCTCTCCAAATTACCCTATTTTTCCTTTAAGCATAGTTTAAAAACAATGTTGTTGACTCAAAGTTTGCAAGCTCACCAGAAATATCAGTCTTAATTATTAAAATTAAAAAAAAGAAAAGAAAAGAAAAGACAGTGTCTTGAAGCAGATTTAAATAGAAACAGGAGATGCTACTATTGGGAAAATGAAAGCATAAGGCGTTTTGAGTTAGACTCACCTCAAACTTGCACTTGAAAAAAATAAAAAAATAAAATTCAAATATCTAAGAACGCTCTAACCTCCAAGCAGAGTTGACCTCTTCTGAGGTCTTTGTGCCCTGCACAAAGACCTTGCTATATATAGCAACCCTGTCTTGACATATTTGTGTTGCTCGTAGAGCTGCATGTCCCACACATTTTCTTTGCCACATCATTTGCTGTTTCCAGAGTAGTATCAGTGACTCCGGATTTATTTTATGGGGTTGTTAATTAAAATTTATGAGCTTGTGTGCAGTGATATTAAAGTTTAAAACTGAGTAAAAAAAGGCTCTTACTTTCCTTCATCTTAGAATCGAGTCAGAGAAACGCAGCAGGAACCATTTCAAAGTAAAAGCATCACACACGACAAAGGTGTTTGAATGATTAATACGTTGGGGGGTGGGGGGAGGGAGTCCTAATTTCCTTAATGCTAATTTCCAACATGATATCTGTGGCTTATGATGGGACCAAAGCCCACAACGACAGAAGTTGTTGTTTTAACAGAATTAACTAGACGTGATTGTGTCAGGAAACTGTGTCTGCTTTTTTGTTCTGACTTCACAGCAGCTTTATTTTTCAGTTGTGGCAGTAATCAGTGAAAAGAGGCACAGGCAGACACATTCCCCCGCAGTTTACATCTGAAGCAGCACTGAGGAGGATGGATTGTTCAGAGGAGCTTCAGTCTGTGTCCGAGGAGCCCTGCGCTCAGATGGAGCTAAAGAAGGGAATGTCCATCTTCATTGACGTGAGTATCCATTTCATTCACTAGGTGCAACTAAAAGCTCACACTTCAGAATGAATCACATCTGATTTTGATCTTTGACTTAAGTGCAACAACTTCAAAAGGTGCAGCAGTTTTCTCTGCTTGCTCGCTGCATAAAACAGCTACTTTTATTTATGGGGTTGGAGAGACTAAACCAAATAAAAGTTTTTCAGTATTGTTTATTATCAAATGAGGGAATTTGACTCGATTTATCATGCAATTGAAAGGATTTCAACCAACACAATAGCGTTCATAAACAACCACTAATGTTCTACATTTACATAAATACTTCCTTCTGCCACGCATTTACTGCTTTTTAATTGTTTTGTATTTAGTTTGATCTTTTTTCTGATCATTTCTAGTTCTGATTATCTATATATTTATTGGTTTTGTGTTGTAATTTAAAACACAACATACATTGTCATTGATCCGTATGTTTATTGTGTTAAAATAATAATAATAATTACGATAATAATATAGGAATATTATAATATATTTATGAAAAATATCAACAGTAATACTGAATATTACTATAATACAATTAACAACTATTCCTTATTTTTGTTTTCATATTTTGAAATGTTTCACCATGTTAAGAAAAAAATTTAAAAAAGAGATATTTTCCTTAGTAAACAAGATCAATTATTGTTTTATATCAGTATTAATAACAATAATAACAAATGTAGTTATATAACATCTAATGTTCATTAAGTCTTGTTATTATTAAATCTAAATTAAAGCCATCAATACATTAATCACTTTAAAGTGAACAAGATTTGTAGATTACAGTCAGGGAATCTACGGAGCACATGCTCATGATGAGAAATTAAATATTGAAATCACATAGTGTATGCTGATAAAAGCAGGAAATCATCTCACGGGAGCTTCCACCTCTCCGTTCAAGCCTCCTGCCCTTCATCCGTCAGCTCAATATTCACAGATTCTTCCTCTCATTCCTCCATGCTTTGATTCACCTGCGGTGCCTCTTAGAAAAAGCCTGCCTGCTTCCTTTGGTGTTTGCAGGGAACGCTGTGTGTCGATGCAAATAGCTACAAGTTATTTTGGGTGCAAAGCAGCATTTCAGATGTGTCATATAGTGTCAAACAGTAGAGAGACCAGGGAGGAAAATAGAGCTTTGCTTTAAGGGGCGGGGGGGGGGGGGGGCTGGCAGCCAGATTCAGGAAGATTTCAACCCTCAGCCTGAGCTGATCCGTTTGGCACAAAATCAGACAACAATCTCCGACTACAGGTTTAAAAATAATGTTTTTTTATTCAAGTGCCGTGGTTGCTTCGGTGGAGATGACTCACGTTTGAAAATGGTTTCAATTTAGAGGAAGAAAATGACTTATTCTTTTATTTATGGTTTTACTTATGACAAAAATGAAATAAAATCCAGCGATATCCACGTGACGAGTGACAAAATGCTAGAGGTTTCATGAAAAACATTTTTCAAGTGCTATTCTCCAACATAAGACACGGAGAAACACGAAGTATCCCTTATTGTAGATCCTGTCCTTTTTGTTTTTTTGCAGATTAATACTTTGTGTCTTTGACAATACCTCAAAAACTATTCACGCCTCGTGAATTTCTTTACATTTTGTCACATTTCAGCCCCCAAACGCACTAGGATATTACGCGGTCGACCGACTCAAATTACTGCATCACTGGAAAATATCTCTCATCTGTTTTCAGACGATAGAGTGGAACAGGGCTTCATGAGATGTCCAAAGTTTGGGATGTTTTATGCTGTAACCCTGCTCGAAATCTCTCCTCAGCTACATCCTGACCTGTCTGCCGTGCTCCTTGGTCTTCTTGGTGCTGTTTGTTCACTAATACGTACCTTTATACTGAAGTTAAATTACACACAAGTCACCTCTATTCACCTATAAAGTGACTTTTTCAGGGCAGTTGATGCCACTGGATTTCATTTAGAGGTAACCAACTAAAGGGGGCTAAATACAAATAAATGTATGCCGCACTTTTCAGATTTTTGTATAAATTATTTTGTGTTGTCTATCAAATAAAAAGCATTTTATAGTTGTGTTGTGACAAAATGTGAAAAGTTCAAGAAGCAAGAATCCTAAATTGCAAGTCTTTTTAAATTTTTTTTTATCAGTTTAGTACATAAATTCTTAGTATGCCTAAACATTTTTGTTTTCCCCCTTTTTAGGGATAAACAACTAAATACATAATTTATTTCGCTGGGAGCATCAGCATGAGATCTTTTAACTAAAGAAAATGTACGTGTAGTAATTAATTTGATTAGATTTTTGAAGTGATTTTGACCATGTGTTACTTTACTGCCATACAGAGAGTTAGAGATTAAACTGGTATCTGACCGAGAAACAGCAGCAGGGAAAAGGAGGGAAAAAAAAGGAAATCAGAACACAGAAAGAGGCAGAAGACAGACAGAATCAATCAATGTTTCAATCTGAGCTCTTTGTGTGGCATGTGTAGACTTCTCCTGCCGCGGTCTAATGCAAATGCCTACAAGTGGGACTCTGACGTGGAATAAAAGTGGGCAAAGCTATTTTCAGAGTGGCTGTCTGAGCAGTTTGAAGCTGATGTGGTCATTGCCAGCCTCTCTTTCATCTCCCGTGGACTCTGGGACAGCGCGATCAATAATTCAACGACATGCCACTTTTGCAAGCGTGATCGATGATCTCCACTTCTCACGCACTTACACACACATCTACTCTAACTTTGATGAAGTGTCACCTTTTTTAAAAAAAAAAAAAAAAAAATTGTTGACATCCTGCTTTTCACTCTCTCTCTGGTTGCAGATTCTGCGACGGGCCGATAAAAACGGTACGTATCCATGAAATCAAACGCATCCACACAGATATGCATCAACTTTTAAATCCCTTGCTTTATTCTCGAGTGCAAAAAAAAAACAAAAACACAAACACAAACAATTTCTGAATGAAAGTCCAATCATCACTCTCCTCCGACACTGTTTCCATGGAAACAGGAAACTGACCCCCTGTCACGGTTACGGTTCTGTTTCAGAGCACCGATAAAGAGAAACATCAGAAAATTTTGTATAATTTAGAGAGACTTTTACCCCGGTGGTCCTGAAGGCTATAGCTACTTGTGAATTCAAGGAGGCATTTGTTGTGATCTTTCATGTTTTACATGACTGACTCATAACCTATCCGAAAAAAAATACAGCATGGCCTCTTTTCAAAGATAACAAAGAGCAGCAGGCGAAAGCCTCAAAACCAACAACTGACATAATATCTGCCCTCACGCAAAAGTATTGTTGTTTTTTTATTTGATTCATAAAATCAAGCTGAGAGATTCCTTTGAAAACGTTTATAAATGTTAGCAGGAAAATACCCACTGCAATCCAACAGCTTTGTGGCACATTTTAATTGATAACACGTCAAGATCTTTCAAATTTGGTAAAACTGGATTGAGATCATGCAAGGTTTCTGAAAATCATTTTTTTTGCCTAAATAATATCGAAGGGAGCTAGTTTTATCATCTTGTTAACACGATCACGGTAGTTGTGTGTCAGCTGTAGGGTTTAAAAAAAAAGTGAATGAACCTTAGATATGATAATGTGGTTTCCTTTTTTTGAGATAAATGTGATCGGCGAGCTGAATGCCAAAACAAGCCTGAAAAATGGGGGAGAGAATGACGTTTACCCCTGTGTTGCGTCACCTCATCTTTTACCCATCAGTAGGACCAATTGCCGACTGTTTTTCATCAACTGGATGGCTGCATATGTTGCTGCATGAGCCGTCTCTATAATTCTGCTTTGATGGCGCCTTTATAGTTGTGCAAATGTTGCCCATGCTCTGTGGACTAATGCAGCCTGCGATCACTGGAGAGGCTGGCTTTTGGATTGCGCATTGAAAACAAGCCAGATGCTCTCTCTCTCTTCTTTTTTTTTTTTTTGCCTGCCTGGAGGCACAGCATTCATCGTTTCCAAAGAGAACTTAAGATTTTTGTTTGTAAGACCAGAGGCCGATTTTCCACTTCACCTCCATTAACCTGAAAAAAGGCCCCGTAGAGTTCGGATGAGCTTCTGGATCTTTTTTGACTCTTGTGTATAGGCATTTTTTAACATCATATATACAGTCGTGTGGCAAAAAAAAAAAATAGGGTACCCTGTGATACTCTGTGGTATAGCAGGCAAAGTCTGCATCTTTAATGCGCTTGTTCAAATCCCAGTTGTGTCATCTTCTTTTTTTTTTTATATAAGATGTAATGACACAAATATTATTATGGATTAGAAATGCGTTTGGGAATCCCCACATTTATTTCCGCTTAAAATAGCTTAAATTGCAGATATCAGCGTCACATTAGGGGGATCCAAACTTTGTTTCTCAGAATTAGCGACTTTCCCTGTTTAAGCTTCAGACAATTGGTTTGAGTAGAATATCAAGTCAACTAAAATCCTGGATAAATGATCGGATAGGTTCAGTAGTAGAAGGGGCTATTAATCAGTGTCGGCTGTTTTGGTGCTAATGACAATCAAAACCTGTGCATTGCAAAGACAACTATGAGACAACCTAATAAAAAGGGAACAGCTTTGCAGGGAGAGGCCGCAGACATGATTTCACCTTTAATTGTTTTTTTTTTGTTTGTTTTTTTTGACTGCTCTTCAGCAGTTTGGCATTTGACCAGGGTCGGTGTCACTACTGGCAGCATGAGGCGATACCTGGACCCTACAGAGGTTGTGCAGGCAGTCCAACTCCACCAGAGTGGACCGTCAATATGCCCCATTGTCAGAAAGTGTGCCGTGTCTCCTGGCACAGTCTCAAGAGCATGGAGGAGATTCCAGGAGAGATGGACAGGGCTGTCAAACGTCCTTAACCCACCATCAGAACCGCTATCTGCTAGCAGGACGAGTCGGCCCTATGTTCACTGCCCAGCACCGGGGAGCTCGACTGGCATTTGGTAGAAAACACTGGAATAGGCTGGCTTGCCACTGGAGCCCTTTTCTTTTCACAGATGAGCTCAGGTTCACGCTGAGTTCATGTGAAAGAGGGGAAAGGGTCCGGACAAGCTGCAGTGGACGTTATGCCGCCTGCAGCGTTGTTCGCCATGATTGGGCTCAGTGTTGGTCTGGGAAGGCAGATCCATGGAGGGATGCACAGACCTGTACAGGATAAACAGTGACACCCTGCCTGCCAATAGGTATCGGGATGACATATTTAGATTGATTGATTGCACAACCTCCTCAGCAGCCATAAAAGGCTGCTGCAAAGGCCTGTTAATCACTCATTTCTTTAGGTCAACTGTGCGGAGGCAAGGAAACACCTAAAACACGCAGGACACTGGGTCCTGAGGGCCAGGGTTGAAGACCCCTACGTTAGACCCAATTGTTAGATAATTCACTAATCCTGGGTTTCTCCTGGTGAATGATAATGTCTGGCCTCATGTGTCAAGAGTAATGAGGCCGTTCTTGAAGGAGGGATGAAGGTATTTATTAACTGGTCTCCATGCTCCCCAGACCTAAATCCAGCAGAGCATCTCTGGGACACCATGTTTGGGTCCATCTGACTCCACCAGGTTGCACCTCAGACTATCCAGGAGCTCAGTGATGCCCTGGTCAGGATCTGGGAGGAGATACCCTCTGTCATCTCATGAGGAGCGTGCCCTGACGTTGTCAGCCATGGATATAAGCACGTGGAGGCCGTATACAAACTACTGAGTACTGTAACATTTTAGAACAATGGAGTAAACCTGCTTCCATAAGATTTTCAGTTGCACTTTCCCTGTGACTTTGGATCGAGCCCCCAGTAGGATAATGTTAATCACGTGATGTTGCATCCTTTTTTTCCCCCCCAACACATTACCCGTTCAATAACAGAGTGGAATAATTGTTTTTCCCCACTAGTGATCTGTTTTGAGTTATTTGTCTAAGCCTGATGAGGGCAGTGACTGACCAACCTCAAATTCCCATAAAAGATGCGCATGGATAGCTAGTCTTTGGGAGAAATGCAGTGTAGTATAAATTAAAAAGCATATTGTTTTGTGTTGGTTTGCTGATTTATTTTCTGAAATTATTCCCTGTGTCACTGAGGAAAGTATCCAGCAAATTTTTTTTTGTTCTAGCTGAACATGTGGAGGAAGGTGCTTTGGTCAGATAAGGCTAAAAGGGAACTTTTGACTAATGTCAAACTAAACATCACCCTAAAAGCACCATCCTCAAAGTTATTAAAGTTGGTGGCAATATCATGCTGTAGGGATATTTTATTTTAAAACATGGCCTGGTCAGGAGGTGTGTGGTTGTAAAAGCAGGGCAATTCTGATAGAAAACGTCTAATAAATGTGAAAATACTTAAGAACGGCTCAGAGCATCACTTCCGAGCAGCACAACAACCTCATTCATTTGTGTAGAATGGCCTAGTCAAAGTCCAGATCTGGATCTGTGACAAGACTTGGAAATACCTGTTTAAGTATCCTCTCCAACCAATCTGACAGAGCTCGAGCTATATTGAAAAGAAAAATTAGTAGAAATGTCTATCTCTAGATGTACCAAGCTTGCAGCCTTAACTTCAGTGAAGGGTGAATTCACTCAGGGGTTCACACAGAGGTCTGTGGTTGTAACATGAGAGAATTTCAAAAAGTTCAAGGGGGGAACATGTTTCTGCATGAAAACCTGGTGGCCAAAAGAAAAAAAAAAAAAACACATCCACAATGGTGTGGGAATTTGTTCGCACCTTAGGGCCTCTGAAGACATCCAGAAAAAGACTGGGCTTTCTTTCAATTTCACATCCTAAAGAAGACAAAAAAAAGCAGAGCACAATGGTTCACATGGCGTGACATACTCCCGTATCCATTAAACATCCATCTCCCACACTGTGAATGCTTTGAGTGTCTTGTCGTCTTACATGTTTTTTAGAAACAATGTAATAAAAAAGCGACACACATCAAGCCTGTGCCAACCTTATCTATCTGATCTTGTCGACAGTGAGTCGCTTTACGTTACATTTATGTGCAAGAGGCTTTTCCTCGTGGTGTCTATGGCAACACGACACTCATGCTTAACATGGGCTCTGTTGCAGATCAGCGGCGAACAGTTAAAGATCACCCACCTCAGGTCCACACAGACGGGCAGACACAGCTGGAGGCAGAATCACACGCTGTCTACATTTTTGATATTCAGGACATTCATTGGGAAGCGTTTCGTTTTACTTCTTTTTTTTTTTTACCTCTGTTTATTTTTTGCTCATGAATATTTTATATTGCTTTATTCTTTTTCCCGAATTGCAGAGCCTCAGAGCACAAAAAGGACTGATTGCTGGAGATTGCTGTCCCATCAGTCTGATGGAAGAAATCGTGATCACTCCACACAGACATAGGAATGTTTGCTTGAACAATAAAACCGAGGATGTTAATTTCTCTTAAGTTCAATCGCTTCTATTGTTTCACAATTGGGAATTGGAGGCAATTGTTGCATCATCCTCAAAGTTAATTTGCTGAATCTCAACTAAGTTGGTTTATCAGAATAAGGTTGAAAGTAATTACTACGGTGTTTTTATATTAAAGGAGAGAAAAATAACTATGTTGCTCCTGGTTCATTACTCTGGCTACCACAAAAAAAAAAAAAAAAAAAAAACAGTCTCTGAGCTAAATGAGATTCATACAAAATACCTTTCATGAATCCTGATTTTCATTTCCCCCTCAGACGACGGAAAGCTGTCCTTTGATGAATTCAAATCCTACTTCTCTGATGGAGTCCTGACTGCAGAGGAACTGAAGGAGCTCTTCCACACAATTGATACTCATAACACAGAGTGAGTCGAGTAATTGCTTCGTTTTGATTTCAATTTATCCCAGCGCATAGGACAGATTGTAGACATGAACAGACTGGAAAAATATATATATAAAAAAAATAATGCAAAGAGATGTAGACATTGTTGTGCCAGTTCAGACGTGACAGAAAGCGGTAACGGACTACGTTACCCATGATGCAATGTGGTCAAAATGGCCACCAACTCATGTGGTCAAAATGGCCACCAACTCCCATCACGCAACACGGCAAAATGGCCGCCGATCAAGGAAACGGCATCAATTCGGGACTTAACGGACTGCGTTACCCATGATGCAATGTGGTCAAAATGGCCACCAACTCCCATCACGCAACACGGCAAAATGGCCGCCGATCAAGATAAGGTTGCTATAGTGATGGCTATAAAAGCCGATCACACACGATGAGCTTCCTTCTTCCCTGGCTTTTAGCCAACCCGAGAAGACACGCACAGCTGATTCCCACGCCACGTGTTCGATTGCTCGCTGGACCGAGATTTTTCGACGCAACGGTTATTCCCTGCTTTATAACAGGAGGTCGACTTAAATAAGTACTTTTAAATTCCCTCTGATCAAAAGACTGAGAGACGCCGCATCTCCCACTGATCGAAGAGGACCCCGCTTTTGTCTGGCCAACAAAGCGACCGAACCCGGAGGAAGAAACGAAGGAGCTTCTTCCCCGTGCCGCTGCAGCCTGTGGACAACTGCGCTCGTCGAAGCGCGTCCAGAAAGCCACACTCGGAGCGTTCCGGACCAGCCCCGAGGCATCTCAAAGTAACGGACTCTCCCCTTTCATTTCTGTCTCACCAACAGGGTGTTTAGAAGTGCCTGGGCAGGCGTAGAACTTTGTAGGTGTTGGTTAATGCTTTTATTCCACGACGAAGTTGGAATTATTTTTGCTGAACATTTTCTTTGTATGTGCATGTATTTTACAATTGATTTGCTGTGTTGATTTGTGATCCATCAAGAACCCCGCCGTGGGTTACCGATTTATCTCTTTTCATCTTCTTCCCTGCTTCCCCCCTCTCTCTCTTTTCGCTCCTTATCAGTTTAATTTCTTTGTCCGAGCTCAAGTCGCGGGCTTTGCTTTAAACTCCTAGTTAGCCCCCCCCTCTCGAAACGAGGCATTGTCCCATCAGCGTAAGCGTGGTTACGTTATTAGGACCTCCCCTCATACGTCATCGTAGCAGCCATCTTGGGAGGGTCACGTGTATCTGGACTGTAGGTAGCTTAGCTGAACTAGCTTTGTGTAAGACATCAAAGCGTCCAGTGAGATTCCCGAAGCTGTTCTGTCTGTCAATGCTGATACGTGAAATGCCGATGTTTCGAGGGCGGTGTTAAACAACTTTGAGTTAAGTTAAGATCTGCTAACCGCTCATTTTAATCCATTGTTTATTTTTGTTTTGTTCTTTATTTCCACATATATATTTTGCATGTTTTAGTTTAGTAATGAGTAAGAATTCCAAAGTTGTTTGAATCAGAGAATTACTGTAACAGGGAATTGCTTTTGGTTCAATAAAACCAACCACTGCGGAATAGACATTGTTTTGTGTTCAGTCCAATTCACAGTTGCCTGGGTATTCAGAAATCAGAGCTAACCTCCTTTGGAGTTAACATCTGACATTAATACAGAGACAATATCATTGGATGGTGATAAGGAATAAGGATTTAAACTCTAATTGCAGTTACATTGGGGTTCTCACAGCCTGCTGGATAAACCTGGTCGGTTAACAGTCCGACCTGATCATTTATTCCAGCATAAATGAGTTCATAACAGAAAGTTAACTAATGCATTAGTGGTATAAATACTTATAAGCTTATAGCTAACATCACCACCATTTGAACTATATTTGTTATAGCGAAATTTTGAGTTGAATGATTTATTATTTAAATTATAATACCAAATTATAATTAATAATAATAATAAGCATATTCAACCAGCTTATGGCATAGCATAAATTGGCGTCCCTGGGTGGGCTGGAGTCTACTTATTGGCGTTCCTTTAGACTAAATCGAATAACCAGCAACTTATGAATTGAATGAACACAATCCATATTCCAGCATTTTGACTGCTCACCTTGCCAAAAGGACTATTCAGTCATAATTGATTAAGGAGGTATCATTACTAAATATATACGTGTTTGTGGTGGTTTGAGGTTGTTAACCTGAGGTTTGAATATTGATTTCTGGACTGGAAGTCAGCTAGATTGAAATACACAGCAGCCAGCGTCTGCTACTTGTCAATCAGAGTCTGTGTCGTGTTCTGCTTTGAAAAGAGAGACCTTGCCTCCATCTGGTGGCCAGGATAGGTAGTTGCAGTCACGGTTTTAAAGACAGCTTAGATCGCTCAGTGTCCCGGAGGGACAGTTTTGAAAGTCAGTTTCTTTAAACTTACCTTACGGTTACGCCCTTTTGTCTTTTTTTCAATTTTATTTTATTCATTTTTTTCCCTCCTTTATCCCCTTCTGCTCATCATAAGTGGTCAAAATTGAGCTGTGATTTTGAAACTAAGGTTGCAATTTAGCGGTTTTTAACTGTCATTCTTTGCCACCTCTGAGGCTCCAAAACACTTTGCTATTTTCCACACATGTGTAGAGCACCTGTTCTGAAATAACTTACATCACAAACAAAGCCACAGCTTTATCACTTAATTACTGGCCGAAAGGTTAGTGGTCCATGTCACTCAAAGTTAATATTCTCAAAGTTAAACAAGCATATTAACCGTTCCTAAAACTAAGGAGTTGTAAGTCGCAGGGTTGATTTTCCCCTGCGCAGCCTAATTAAACGCACGTAATCGAACCCACTTCCTGCAGTAGTGTGAGTCATAGTGCGTGTTTGCTGTTAACAGTTAAAGTGAAGCCACTTAACGGTTGTGTTAGCAGTTGTTGTTTAGCGCTGAGCTAAACTAAAGTGTATGCGTTGTTGCTTAGTGCTAAGCTAGAATACAGCGTTGTTATTTGTTGTCTGTCATTTAGCGCTCTGCTAAACTACAGTGTTACTTGTTGTGTTGTTATCCATAGCTGACAAAGAATGGATAGTAGCGGTTCTTCAGTCAAAGGAGCTGAAGGTCCAAACCATTCCATTGGAATGGAGGCCCAGGATGTCATTAGCTCACTGCTTAAAATGACACCGGACGAACAAACCCGTCTGAATCAGTTTAACATAGGAGACTGTGAGAGGAGAATTCAGGAATTGGTGGAGGAGGTCCAGAGCAAACCTAAACATAGATTGGTAGCAGATGTTTTGGGTGAATTAACTGCGTTATACCACCGAAGGTTAACGCTAGAGACCAATCTGCGTAACAGAGAGGTTGAGAGGCGTGCTTTAGCTGAGGAAAGAATCAGGGAGCTAGAACAGAGAAGTGTTCAGGGCAGCTGTCATCCCACAGAGGAGCGAGAGGAGGATCGCATTAGCTTGCAGACAGAAGGATCTGAGTGTGAGAACTCCAAAGGAAAACATGGAGATCACACCTGGAGGACATTGGATGAACTGGGCCCTCAGACACCTTCTGAGCGAAGGGTAAGCAAAGGTCAGGACAGATATAGCAGTGTGATACGGAAAGAAATGCCTAAACAACTTACGGTGGCAATCAGGACTGATCCACATGATGGAAATCATGGGAAAACACCTGCTTCCCACCTGACCCCTGACACGGCCCGCTATGATCTTTTCCCCCCACCAGGGCGACGAGAGCACCGTTTCTGGGACACAGGTGAACCCCACTCCTCTGAACTGCGTCCACAGACAAGAGTTCATGACAGGGGGGGTCCCCCTGAGTCCCACGAACGGCCGCCTCCGGCAGGTAGGTGGTCAGAACTAGAGCCTCCCTCCTATCGTGGTTACCGCAGGCAGGAGTCGTCAGGAGAGGACTCAGATGGACCAGCTCCGATCCCTGAACAGGGATCGCGGATGCGTCAACTTGAGTCCCTGGCCCGAGACATAGAGCGTTTTGATCCTAGCAATACAGAATCCACCATTGGTGACTATCTCAGAGAGGTAGAGCGCTGTCTGCTAGACTTATATAGCCCCTCAGCTCGAGAAAAGTTGAAGCTTATCTGGAAAACCACGTCCAGAAGTGTCCATGTTTTCATAGAAAGCCTCCCTCCAGCTACACGTGACCGTTATTCAGCTCTTTGTCAGGCTTTAAGAGAAGAATATTCGGTGTTTACAGACCCAGCTTCTGCAACTCTTGGAGCTTTTGCAATTCAGCAAAAGAGAACTGAAGCACCAAAAGCGTACTACCGTCGCTTGCGGGCTGCTTACTTTCAGGGACGAAATGCTCCCGGCCTGGAGGAAGACCACACTTTCAAATCTTTGTTCCTCCATAATCTTCATGAAAGCGTGCGTTATGAGGTTACCATGCATTGTAGAACCAAGAAACTTACCATGCAGGAAATCAGGAAATACGCGCAGGTGGCATGGGAAACACGTGTCCGGCCCAACAAAGGAGCCGATAGTGATAAAAAGGTTCTGCAGATTCAAGCCGAACCAGAAAAGAGTTTAGGTCTGGAGGGACATGAGATGCCTCCCTTCAAACCTAAAACTAGATTTGGTCCTAAGAAGCAACATGGTTTTGAGCCGCAGCAGAAGAAAGCTTCTCAGGATAGGAGAGGTCAGCATGGCAGCATGGAAGGTGAGAGGTTTCAAAAATGGCACAGGCCGGATCCAGCTCGATACGGTAAGCAAACTGACTGGCCAGAAAAGCCGAAAAGCACACATGACAACAAAGGCTGGAACCTGCGCATGGAGGAGTCAATGAGAAAGGAGATAGAGGAGACTTTTCGCAGGTTGCTAGCCGAAACAGTGCGTCAGATCGCGCCGCAGCCGTCCCAGCCATCATCCAATCCTGTCGACCCTCCAGGTAAGCCAGGCCCAAAACCCCAGCCAGCATGACTAGGCGTGGAACAGGCTTCCCCTTCTAACAGAGTTTATCTGATTAAGGGGGGGGACCAACCGAAAAATCACCAACAACCTTCTAAGATCCCATCAGCAGGTGATCAGAAAGCCCCTTTTCTAAGGTTTCTAGGTGAGCTAAACCATCATGAAAATGCACACCGCTTATACTGCTCGACAGTTATCGGAGGATGTGTAACTGCAAATGCTCTTTTAGACACGGGTTCCGAGATCAGTCTAATGTGCTCAGATTTGTTTGAGGTGACCAGAGCTATAATGTCTCTTGGGATACCGTTCCAGGTGGAGACCTGTGACGTGGGCATCACCAGCTACACTCAGGATCAGTCATGCATCACCAAACGGGCGTGGTTAGACATCACTTTCCGTGACATGACCCTGGTGCACCCCATCTACATATGTACTTTGGACACAGAACCTTTTCTTGTGGGTCAGGACCTGTTGAACAGGTTAGCCCCACTCATTGACTGCTATCATGGTCATCTTTGGGCCCAAGTGGGGACTCCCAAGCCCCTCACTTCTGGAAGTGGACTGTCCGTCCCTATCAACCAGGTGACATGCTCTGAGGAGCCCAAAGAACTTTTAGCACCATTTCTGCCTTCCACAGAGCCGATTTCCAAATCCTCTGACACACCCCTGCTTGAGCTGAACAACCGCTCAGCTTACCTTTTAGTGGAGAATCCAACTCGCATGCCGATCCAAGTGGTGGCGAAGAAACCTCTTGGGGTGCTCATCGAAAGCTCTTTCCACGACCTTGAGTTGAGCATTCCCGTCATCGGAGACCTGCCCTTATTCTTGACTGGCAGACAGGACTCTCCAGACACCGTGTTTACCTTTCCTTCCAGCATGATCCAAATCAGGCGACATGAAGCTCGGCCTGCTGGATCCATTTGTGGTGCAACGCTTGAAGCTGAAGGAAATCTGTTGGTGTATGCGATAGCAACCAACCCAACAGAACCAGCACCAAATCAACCAGAGAATTGGGACTCACCCACTGAGCCCTGCCCTGGTTTCGAAACAGAAATTATGCAACAGCTGGAAAAAGCTGATGCACTGACCACTGAAACAGAGGAAACAGCACTTAAGGAGCTGTTTTATGAGTTTCAGCCCATTCAGCCCAAAGATTCAAACGAACAAAGATTCACACTGACACACGTCCATGACTCACCAGTAGGAGGACACAGAAGCTGCAAAGCTAATCTGAAAACTCCCCAACAGGTGACGTCCTGGCCTTCAACGGCCCAGGACACCCAGGAGTATGTACAAGGCTGCTTAACCTGCAGCCAGTTACAACCCACACGACCACTAGACCAAGCCCTGCTTCAGCGAAGGGGGGTTATATTTCCATGGTCACATTTGCAGACTGACTGGATCGGTCCAGTCCCCGAATCGTCAAGAAATAACAAATATCTTTTGACAATAACAGGCAGTTTCACAGAATGGGTCGAATGTCTGCCGGCACCGAATGACACCGCTGTCACCACTGCAGTCCTGCTGCTAAATCACGTTTTCAGCCGGTGGGGCCTTCCCCTGTCCATAGACTCGGACAGAGGAACGTCAAACATTCTGACCGTGCTTTCTGACATGTTGGGCGTGGAAGTTAAATTCCACATTCCCTACCGCCCACAGTCATCCGGACAGGTGGAGCAAATGAACGGCACCGTGGCCAGCATGTCAAAGGAACATACCAGCAGCCATGACAGGGACCGGGATACAAAGCTTCCCCTGGTCCTAATGCTAATCCGCTCTACCTCACCATGCTCCACAGGGGTGACACTTTTCCAGATGATGACAGGAAGACAAAGGACACTTCCCCTGAATCTCATCTACCAGCCCGAAGACGTCAGTGTGACAACCGTCTACACGGCACACCAGTGCATCACTGACTTAAAAGACCGTCTCCGAACGACTTTCGCGTGGCCTCGAAAGAACCTAGAAGCCAGCGTGCAAAGTCCAGAGTACACATGGGTTCAGGCGAACCAAACTAAACCGTCCACTAAACTCTCCTCACAGGGAACGGAGCCTAACTCCGCCCCCAGCGAAGAGAACAATGCATAGCATTAAACAGGACAAGTGCATGTTCAATCAGGACACTTTAAACATGCACTAATAAAGCAAATGTCCATACATAACTTCACGTCCATAATTTCACACTCAGCCATAACACCATGCATTGCTTTGGAAACGCTCACAGAAGTGGTAAAGAATGACATGATGTATACTCAGGTTGTTAGAGATTTAATGCAGGACCTCACTCGAGAGGTTAGTTCATCCATAAATAGCCTTGCTGAAGGACGGATTCCTCCGTACCTGGTACCAGTAGATTTGGTTGAAAAGGTTCTCAAATCTGCCTCTAGTGAAACACTACAACCACCACAAATACACCTGGCGTACAGCCTAGGTAGTGCAATTCCGATATTTGTAAATCCTGACAACTTGGAGATAGGATTTATGCTAAACCTTCCCATCATTGAGCTAATGTGTATAGGCTTAAATCAGTATTGAATGTCGGTTTTTGGCAAGGTGAGACCCACGTACACCTACAAACTCCCTCAATATTGGCCTATCATGATGCTGACCCCAAACTTTATTTAGTCCCTAATTTGGATTTGTGTACCAAAACCAAAGACATCCACTGGGTATGCCCAAGCAACCCATTTATCAGAGACGTTACCAATTACCTGTGTGGCCTAATGAATCTCCTGAACAAAACTGTCAGGCTAGAATGACCCTTAAAGATGCAGGTGTGGAAACCAAAATTGAGCGGGCAGGTAACCGCTGGCTCGTTAGCAACCCAGAGGCAGAAGCCCTGTTATCCTACGAGCAGCATGACACAGTTACTAGACTAAAACTGCCCAACCAAACCATTTTCTGTTCCCCACCTCAAGGTGCTCCAGTCCACATTGGAAACATGGTTCTGCATCACCTTGACGTTGATAAATATGACTCAGAGATTGAAATAATAGATGTCGTTAAGGGATACAATTTCAGCATTGATGTCGGCATTGAAAGACAGCTTTTACTTGCAGGCACCCAGCTGATTAAATTCAGTCTCACTCCATCAGAGTTGAGCTCGGTCCCTCTGCTTCGCTTCCCCAGAGCTACAGAGTCGACCGACACTCACATTATGACCATTATTGTGGTTCTCCTTGTATTTGGATGGGCCATCACTACTGCGATGGCGTATGCAGCATACAAGCAGATCAAACAGTTGCAAACCAGGATTGACGCCCTCACCTTTGTCGCTCCCAGGTTCGTAGCACCAGCTCCTTGAAGGCCATAAGCTGATTAGACTACGAACCGCTGTCTCTTTCCTTTCCCCTTTTCCCTCTCTCCTTTTTTTGGTTCAAAGTTCAAACCTGATGACCAATGAATGTATTGACGATGGTGATTGTGAAGTTTGCATTTCTTTTTTTTTTTATTACTTTATTGTTGCCTTATTAGCCAATAGAAATGACTAGCTATAGCTTAGTCCTGCCCAGGCTAGGTCACTGACCCAGGCACAATGAATGCTTTGTTTTTCCTCCTCTTGGATGATGAACTGAACTGCATGAATCCCAATGGACTACTAGAAAGACTATTAGGTTGTTCCACTCATGCACAACGGATTTTCGTCACGCCAGAATGGACTTGGTTGTAGCTTTAAAGACTGTGACCAGCATCCCACTCTTCAAAGCTAAAGGGGGGTATGTTGTGCCAGTTCAGACGTGACAGAAAGCGGTAACGGACTACGTTACCCATGATGCAATGTGGTCAAAATGGCCACCAACTCATGTGGTCAAAATGGCCACCAACTCCCATCACGCAACACGGCAAAATGGCCGCCGATCAAGATAAGGTTGCTATAGTGATGGCTATAAAAGCCGATCACACACGATGAGCTTCCTTCTTCCCTGGCTTTTAGCCAACCCGAGAAGACACGCACAGCTGATTCCCACGCCACGTGTTCGATTGCTCGCTGGACCGAGATTTTTCGACGCAACGGTTATTCCCTGCTTTATAACAGGAGGTCGACTTAAATAAGTACTTTTAAATTCCCTCTGATCAAAAGACTGAGAGACGCCGCATCTCCCAGTGATCGAAGAGGACCCCGCTTTTGTCTGGCCAACAAAGCGACTGTTGAACCCGGAGGAAGAAACGAAGGAGCTTCTTCCCCGTGCCGCTGCAGCCTGTGGACAACTGCGCTCGTCGAAGCGCGTCCAGAAAGCCACACTCGGAGCGTTCCGGACCAGCCCCGAGGCATCTCAAAGTAACGGACTCTCCCCTTTTATTTCTGTCTCACCAACAGGGTGTTTAGAAGTGCCTGGGCAGGCGTAGAACTTTGTAGGTGTTGGTTAATGCTTTTATTCCACGACGAAGTTGGAATTATTTTTGCTGAACATTTTCTTTGTATGTGCATGTATTTTACAATTGATTTGCTGTGTTGATTTGTGATCCATCAAGAACCCCGCCGTGGGTTACCGATTTATCTCTTTTCATCTTCTTCCCTGCTTCCCCCCTCTCTCTCTTTTCGCTCCTTATCAGTTTAATTTCTTTGTCCGAGCTCAAGTCGCGGGCTTTGCTTTAAACTCCTAGTTAGCCCCCCCCTCTCGAAACGAGGCATTGTCCCATCAGCGTAAGCGTGGTTACGTTATTAGGACCTCCCCTCATACGTCATCGTAGCAGCCATCTTGGGAGGGTCACGTGTATCTGGACTGTAGGTAGCTTAGCTGAACTAGCTTTGTGTAAGACATCAAAGCGTCCAGTGAGATTCCCGAAGCTGTTCTGTCTGTCAATGCTGATACGTGAAATGCCGATGTTTCGAGGGCGGTGTTAAACAACTTTGAGTTAAGTTAAGATCTGCTAACCGCTCATTTTAATCCATTGTTTATTTTTGTTTTGTTCTTTATTTCCACATATATATTTTGCATGTTTTAGTTTAGTAATGAGTAAGAATTCCAAAGTTGTTTGAATCAGAGAATTACTGTAACAGGGAATTGCTTTTGGTTCAATAAAACCAACCACTGCGGAATAGACATTGTTTTGTGTTCAGTCCAATTCACAGTTGCCTGGGTATTCAGAAATCAGAGCTAACCTCCTTTGGAGTTAACATCTGACATTAATACAGAGACAATATCATTGGATGGTGATAAGGAATAAGGATTTAAACTCTAATTGCAGTTACATTGGGGTTCTCACAGCCTGCTGGATAAACCTGGTCGGTTAACAGTCCGACCTGATCATTTATTCCAGCATAAATGAGTTCATAACAGAAAGTTAACTAATGCATTAGTGGTATAAATACTTATAAGCTTATAGCTAACATCACCACCATTTGAACTATATTTGTTATAGCGAAATTTTGAGTTGAATGATTTATTATTTAAATTATAATACCAAATTATAATTAATAATAATAATAATAAGCATATTCAACCAGCTTATGGCATAGCAACATGATCAAAATGGTTCTTGGAGTTCCTGGAATACGCAGAACTGTGGGTTTGTTTAAACTTTATTCACACAGTTTTACACTAAATCACACAATTTGAACTGGCTTAACTTTCTTGACACTAGGTTATGAGGTCATAGTTTGATTCCTGGCGGGTGTTAGCTACTAATTCTTCTTTTGCCGCTTCATAAGAGGGAAATTATATGGTCTTTCATTCTAAAATAATAATCTAAACTGTGGTGTAAGCATAAGCTGACGCACAGCCTAAGACATAAAGCCAAAAGTCATCTGTTTTAGCTCAGGGGCCAATAACATCACCAACATTACTAAAATCTCTTTGTAATGGAATAAGCTGCCGTTCATGGAGTTAAGGTTTGATTCATTGTGTTTATAGCTTTAAAACTGGAATTCCTGTCACTACTTTAAAACTTCCTTCTCAGCGGGTAATTTATTTTTGGTTTCAACTCAAGAATTAGTTCTCACCCAATTTGATCTTCACTTTCTTCCTCCTGGTCAGTTTTTTTTTTTTTTTTCACAAGCACTAAGTGCATGTCATTATTTTAATGATGAAACCTACTTACCTGCACACTTGGATAGAGCAACAGCACCCTTGATTGTTTTACAGCCTGTCTTTCCAGCATCAAATCCTGGATGGCCCAAAATTTCTGTAAATCCAGTGACAACGGGTCGGCTGTCGTTCTGGTTGATCCTTGGACTATTTTATGTTGTAATATACCTGGAATGTAATTTTTCTTTATTTATTTTAACCTAAAAAGTTAGTTGCTCCTTTGCCGTCTCTTCGTCTTGGCCAGTGTAATGGTAACTGGTTTCTCAGCTATCAGGAGGAGCTCCTTTTTTTTTTCGATCCAGTTGGTCAAAAAGGCTTCCGCTTACAGTCGTCACTAGCTCAGATGAGTCAGAACACAAGTTCGGGTTCATGAGAATGACACAAATAAATATTTTAACATTTTCAGGAAAACTAAAAATACAAATGTTGGAATTTCCAAATAAAATCCTCATTAAAAAAAATTGTGTTTTAAGACATTTTTTTATCCGTGTAAAATAATTCAATTCTCATTTAATGTCATATAAACCCACATTGCCTCGCTAAAGTGTCTCCATGTCGGATTTGGGGCTGATTTCCTATTTTAAAAGCTCTGAACACATGAAAGACTTCTCGTCACAAAACGTCTTCTCCTGGTCAACAGATTGATAGGCTGCGCATTGTTAGTGTGCCTGTGAGGAACTAAGGTTATCAAACCAAAGTTTAAAAACACTAAAAACCTTCCCTTTTTCTGACTTTTTTTTTAAATAGATGTTTGGCCTGTTGCTCCCTTTTAAAGCAAACAGAAAATGATTGGACAAGTGCTGAACAAGCAGTGAATTCTCAGTAATCATCTGAAAATAAACTGCCTTTTCTGTCAAGTAACAGTTCTTCTAATGTCATACGGAGTAATCTTTCGTATAGAAGTAAAGCATTTAATTACAGCCCTGCCACATTATAGAAAGCATCTGGGGATATTTGCACATTTCTACCAAAACTTGTTCCCCTTTATTATTGGAGGAGATGAACAGTAAAAAAAAAAGGACTGCTTGGGTTTATGCTCGCTTTGTGAGCAGGTTTTCCTCCTTTTTGACTCCTGTTAGTTTTAATTGAACAAAATATGAGCAACTAGGTTAATTAGGGTCAAAACTATCATACTGAAAGTAATTCAATACCGCATGATTACAAATATAATGTTGCATCTGTCGAGGCGTGTCCGCTGATTGTGTTATGTAATCACATTTCACATAAGCGGACTATACAAAAAAAGGAATGTACATCCATCAGTGTTATTTATATGACCACCACAGCTGTGACTGCAGAGATTGAATTATGTTTATAGCTTTAAAAAAGGATTTCCTGTCACTATAGTTAACATTTTCTTCCCATGGGGTCATTTGTTTCGTGGTGCACCTCAGGGTTAGTCCTCACCACTTTTGATCTCCATACACTTTGTTCCTCCTGGCCAGTTTATTCACAAGCATTATGACTTTATTTTAATGATGAAACCTACCTGTACATATGGATAGAGCAACATCATCCTTGACAGGTTTCTAACTCCTATAATTAAATCCTTGATGCTCCGACATTTCTATAAATCCTATGACGACAGGTCGGCTACCATTATGTTGATTGGACTATTTTACTTCATGAAATACCTGAAATTTTATCTCTTTTTTTAACTCTAAAAAGACTTTCTCTTTTGCTGTCTCTCATCTATGCCTGTGGAATGGTAACTCATTTCTCAGCTAATAATGGTTTATCCAATCCCCTTTTATTTAAACAGTAAATTAAAAAAAGAAAAAAGGCATAGATTCATGAGTTAATGCTTTAGTTTAAGAACCATGTAAAATGAGCATACAAAGATAAGTGTGATCAGATTTATGTGCCATACAAGGAATTAATTCATATGTGAAAAAAAAATTTTTTTTGTATAACTTCCTTGTTAATGCCATTGCTGAATAATTTCTGTACGAATAAATACATCCCTAACAATAAGCAACTAGGTTTGCATTTACTTCACATGCTGTTTTAGTTAAACTGCACTTATGTAAAGCTAAAAAGTTACGTTAAGCTACGTCACAGTAATTAACTAAAATCAGTCAAATAATATACTGTGAAATTCTGCCTGAAGGGTTAATTATTTCCCTTTCCAATGAACAATATTTGCCACCAATTTGAAGTAAAAAGAAAATTCCTCATATTTCTCAGATCAAGATATATTCAACAGCACTAAAATCACAGTTTATAAGAACAACCACTTATAAAAGGCATATGCAGCAATAAATAATACCTTTCATTAATGATAATAAACTCTATTGAACAATGTTTCTATTATTTAAAAAAGAAACTTTACAACTTTTGTATGTGTTCCCTGCCCTACACATCTGTATCAAATGGCTAAAGTGCCTCACCAGCAGGCATTCAAGCTAATATTTGAGTCGGGAGCGTTGGATCGGAGATTAATCTAAAAGCTGCCTGCAGGACCCCGGCACTAATGTAGATTGTAGAAACTGAACATGAACACATGCAAACACCAATACAGAGATTCTTAAATCTCCACTTTTATCATTTTAATCCACATGAAAACTCTATTTTACATCACTAACGATTATTTATGAAAACTAAAAAATCACCAAACGCATAAGAATGTATTCATTTCCCCAGATATCCTGCTATGCGTGGACTAGGCCTGAGTTTAACACAGAGTTCCCCATTTGAAGTTACCTAATTATAGATTACTTTAAAACCTTTTCTGTATTTGTGTATTAATAAAATAAGATAATTCTGAGATTCTGAAATAGACAGGCACACAAGATTCACATCACTACATGTCAGTGTCATAAAAACATTAATATTTTGTGGGTTCAAGACACCTTTGGTTTGGAATCAGAGGTTTTTATGACTAATCTAAAATAGGACTTTGAAGGAAAGCGGTTCTTGAGGATGAAAGGTCAAATGTGATGTGTTTGGGCTAACTGCTATTGCTATCATTCACTTCTCCAGTCGTCCCCTTTGTCACAGCTGAGTCTTTTTCTTAGAGTACAAAATCAATGTTAAACTCAAGGTGAACGTGTCCCAATCTCCTTGAATTAAAAGCAGGAACAGGCAGATGGTGGAGTTGTTAGAGACTGATTTAGAGCTATCAGATTGAGTCCTGTATTGATTAGACAGTGAGTCACCGGCTTGTATGGTCTTCCTGACATGCAGATGGGGCTCCTCAGCTTGCTGTGCAACGCTGAAATGTTACTCAGTAACTCTATTTAAAAAAAAAAAAAAAAAAATATATATATATATATATATATATATATATATATATATATATATATATATATATATATATATATATATATAAACTGCACATGAAGAATTTTTAGATGCATATTTTTATATGCAGGTTTGTTCAGTAAATTAGTTCTGTATCATCAAAGGTGGATAGTAACTAGTTACATTTACTTGAGTAACATTTTTAACAAAAGGAGTAGTTTTACTGCACCGTACTTGTTACTTTTACGTGAGTCATATTATTATCCATGTATCGCTACTCTTACTTGAGTAAAATTTCTGGCTATTCTACCTACTGTGAGTAACTTCACAAATAAAGAACAGATTTTTTTTTTAACCATAAATGCACCAGAGAGACAAAAACCCAGAGTTTAGGTTAAAGTGAAACTACTTATTTGTACACAAGCTTTGTTGTTTTAATGTTTTTTTCTATCTGCTGAGCTCATACAGCCATTTGGAGGTCACATTAACGCACAGTAAACAGTAGATGTCCTTGGAAGTATTTTGCACTGATCTAACATACTGTATATACATTAACTGCTATAAGTATTGGTTTAAAGTTTAATGTTAAAGAATATTTAGAAAAATGTTTCTTCTGCCTGATTTTATTTTGCAATCATGCTATTCTTTGCATATGTTTTTCATTTTTGTCTTTTTAAAATACCAGAATTTGCACAGAACCTTGTATTTTTGTCTGTTCTACATATTTTTTAAGATTAAATCATCAGCTGTCATGATTAGTTACTCCTTCTTACTGAATACTTTTTTTTTTACCCTTGAGTAATTTCTTGGCTGACTAGTTTTTACTTTTACTTGAGTAAAGATATGTTGAAGTACTGCTACTCTTCCCTGAGTACAACTTTTGGCCACTCTACCCACCTCTGCATATCCTCCATTAGTGTGTATCAAATGTAAAAATCAGAAAGAGCTTAATGGTGTGTTATGCAGTTCAAAGTCGAACTTCTCCTGTTCTCGGCTGCCCCTAAAGTCTCTAAGTGTTTTCTCTTGTTCAGGCGGGTTTATCTCTGCAGCTTTTTCCCTGGTGAAAAACAGCTACAGCTTCTGTTGAGCAATTTAAGCCAACCTACATCTTCAGTTTCTGTCACTGTAAAAACACATTGTTTTTGAGAGTCTTAAAAGTATCTGAATGGCTTATGCAATGACTAAAAGACATACGTATGGGACATGTAACAGTCCCCCGTGATTTTACGTCCTTTCTTTTAGGTCTATTGCTTTCAGGCTTCCTGAAATATACATATAATCCCAAAAGGCAAACATATCATTGAAAGAATTTCCTTTCTCAGATCTGGTTGGTGAAAAAAAATTCTAATATTTAATACCTACTTTGTTCCCTTTAATCTGTCATCTCATCATGACTAAGAAATCAAAGTTGGTCTTAAAAGTGTATATGTAGATTGGGAAAAGAATTGCCTGTATTGGTCTTTCACCTTGTAATTGTGTGTTTCTGAGGAATTCTTTCTATTTTGTTGTGTTTTTTTTTTTTTGTTTTTTTTTTGCAGCAACGTGGACACAGATGAACTCTGCGGTAAGCTGAAGCTTTACTGTCACTTCATTCGCAGGGAAACACTCAAATGCTATTTGACATTTTGATAGCTGTGACCAAACCCCACAGGGCATCCGAATATCCATTTCTGCCTGTGTTTCTATTTTTCTTTTGCTCCGTAGAGTACTTCTCCCAGCACCTTGGAGAATATGAGAATGTTCTTGCAGCTTTGGAAGAATTGAATATGTCCATACTAAAAGCAATGGGCAAAACAAAGAAGGTACGGTAAAGGAAAAGCGATCATCTCACAGCTACAGAATAAACATTGTTGCATAAATATTTAATATTTATTTAAATCCCTCTTTGGTCTCTGGATGTGTGTGTTGTGTTTGTTTTTTGCTGTGAGGTTGCATATGGCATAGAAATCTGGCCAGGAACTGCATGTAGGGGTGAATTTGAATGCTTCATGATATCATTTTTACTTAAGCCTGTTAAACCCAAACAGAGCCGACTGGATCCATTTGTCATTGTTTGTGCCATTGTGCTATATTCAGACTATATTTAAAATGAAAAAAAAAAAAACTACAGCTACAACCTAATGTTTGCCTTTATTATTGGCAATGCTCAAGAAAGAGTCAACAAATCAGTATTGCTCCCAGTTTCTGACACCTTAGGCTCTGATGTAAAATTGTCCTTTTACTAGAATAAAACTATCCTTTATTGTCCCACAGTGGGACAATTCAGGTGTATCATCAGCACATAAGGGGATAAAAGACTATCTGCAAACGAATGGAGAAGATGTATACAACAGAGATGTAAACAGTCTATTGACTTTGTTTAGGATCTACAATAAGCGAAATTCACAAATATTCATTATGTATGATTAAGGCTAAAGTTAAAAATGGCTTTTGTTTAGAAATAAAAACATGCCAAAATGGTGCGTTGATGAAGTATTTGCACTCCCTACAGATTTCTTCTGTTTTTGTTCCTTTGTCACCCTTAAAAGTTTCAGATACAAAAAGTTGTTTTGGCCTTTATGCGGGAGAACCTGTCTAAACAGATTGAGCTCCATTTTGAAAAAAATATATATCATAAATCACATATTAAATGCGTTTAATTACATTTAGATGGCCAGCCACACCCTGATTACCGTTTGACCTGAAGAAATAAAGGAATCACTTAAACCTAACCTGTCTGACAAGTATGCCAAACGATCTGAATAAGCAAAACATCATCCCCTGATTTAAAAGAATTGAAGAACAGATCTCAACAGAGTCAAATATCGTATAAAACTGTTTTGTTATATTCCTTTTCTTCCTTCGATTTTTGACTGCCTCGGTCCCTCGCATCCACAGAAACTGTTCATTTGAAGGCTGCCATCTAAATATTCTGTACGGTGCAGCAGTGTTACCCTCCTACAGTTTGTTTTATTTTTGCTCTTCGGTTACGCCTCAGTGTTTCAGACTATCAAACAAATGTTAATTTCCAACAAAGATAACCAGGAGTAGATGCAAAAAGCTGTTTGTTAAATGGTGATTTGTTATGTAATGGGATAAAAGCTTTCCAAAACTAACCTGACCCTATGTGAAAAGGTGATGGCCCCCTAAACCTACTAACTAGTTGCGCTACCCTCAGAACATCAATTGCCTCCAATCATTGGTGATAACTGACAACACATCTTTACATAATTTTGAAGGTATTTTGGTCCACTCTTCTGTGTGGGATGATTTTAATTGAGCATCATTTAAGGGATTTGGAGCATTGATGGTCTGTTTAGGGTCAGGCCACCACACTTAAATGGGATTGAGTTCCAGACTTTGACTGGGCCACTCCAAACCCTTTTGGCAGAGTTAATCAGGACTAAAATCTGATATAAGTTGATTCAAGATAACAGAGAATAACCCTCAATGCCCTTCTTTTTTTTAATCACCCACCACTTTATCTACCGGGGGGAAAAAAAGAAAAAAAAACATTTTAACTTTAGATAACCCAAACCTTTCTTTCTAATTATTTAAATTGTTCTCTAATAGGCCAAGATGATTAAATTTTACTTTTAGATTTCGAAATCCTGAGGATCTCTGTGTCTTTTAATTGGGCTGAGTCAAGATTCATGTGGTGTGACAGAAAAAGAAATGCTAAAAAGTCAGAGCTAAATTTGAGTCATTTGATAATAAACAGAGAGATGCTTGATTTATCTGACTGAGGCCCTGGTGTTTTAGCTGTAGGTCAAGAGTCTCCTCAGCATGCGGCCCAACCAGCTCCCTCTGATCTCCCATTAGTCAAATATTCTAGTACACAGCTGAAAAGGACAAAACATGGCTTACTCATGCTCATTAACCACCAGAACAAAACATGCTACACTGGACCTGTGGAGTAAATAAACATCAAACTAAATGGGCTGCGGTGGCATTAGATAATGGACGCTGATCCCATGTATAAGATCCTCTTAATGTTAGTGAAACACAGTGACAAGAAAAGATGAAGGTGAACGGGGACAGGGGAGATGAGTGCACAGGCAGTGATGAGGGTAAATTATCGGAGATTAAACAGAGGACGGATGCAGGGAGAAGTCAGAGGGGTACTGCATTTAATCTGCAGGGAGAGCCTTGTGCTTTTCTCCCATCAGACACAAACTGAGAAGCTGGAAGCGCTCCTCATAGCTTTGCCACAGTCCGCACATTATATCTGATGGTTATAAGACAACAGATATGTTGCCTTATAACCTTATAACCATATTTTCAACAGGGTTAAAAAAAAGTAATTAAATTACAACCACAGACTTTGCCGTATTTTAGTTGGATTTAATGTGACAGAGCAAAACAAAATAGTAAGTAGCAGTGTAGCGGTCTCTATGAAAACAGATAATTGGTTATACTACTTTTAAAAAATAAAATAGTTTTTATTATTTTTTTTAAGGCGTGAACAGCGGCATGCATTTGTATAATGCCCCACTGAGGAAATACTTTTTACACATTTACACATTTACAGACTGAAGCTTTTGCCCGACCTCCTTTTGCACACCAATTGAAGCTCAGTAGGTTGGACAGACAGAGTCTGTGAACATCAATTTTCAAGTCTTGCCAAAAATTCCCAATGAGCTTTAGATCTGGAGTGGACCTGGATCCTTGACCTAAACCATTCGCAACATAGTTCTGGCTACATGCTTGGTGTCATTGCCCCGCTGGAACGTGAACCTCAACCCCGATCTCAAGTCTTTTGCTGCTTCTAATAGGATTTATGATTCACGGCTGCCTTGTATTTAACTCCAGTATCCTTGTCCCTGCTGAGGCTAAGCGTGGAATACAAAAAACGCATTGTCATGAATGGGTTCTGCTAACAATAGCCTGGTTACTGAGCATAACAATTAGCAAACCCCTTTCATTTTCTGAAGATTTTTGGCATAAAGGAAAATAATGATGAATTACAACCGAAGGACAGGCGTGGTAGCTGGTGAGTTAATATAGAGAAGTGGTGAGGAGTAAAGACAAATGACAAACTAAACTATAAACTTTAAAGTTTAAAATTAGCCTTGAATGAGACCATGATGACTTTTTACATAAACCTAAAATGAGAATATGTAAGTAATGGAATAAAGAACATAAAAAGGGTTGCAATTAAAGAATAATTAAAAGTGATCAAGACAGAAGACAAGGGGAACCGAAACACCAAAAATATGAATGCAAAAATAAATAGATAAATAAATAGCATATTTTAATTTAAAAAATTTAAGCATAATAGACAAGACAGAAAAAATGAAGACAATTTTACCAAACTAAACTAATAGGAAACTCAAGAGAATATGTGCAAACCGATTAAAGAACACATGTTTAAGGAAACTAACAAAACTGCAGGAAGTACGAATAGTAAAATATTTTGGCAAAGGCTAAACAGAAATTCAGCCTAAAACTGCAATCAATATAAAAAAAAACTAGATCAAACCCAGTCACAATCAGTTTTATATCAAAATCTACAACAAAACAGATAAAAACCAACACCAATGGGTTTTCTTTCTTTTTACTCAGACAACAAATTTGTCTTGTACAACAGATTTCAAAAGGAAGCTGAAAAATGTCAGACAGAAAATGCATCAGTCAGTGTGGCTTTGAATCTTGTTCCCTTTTTTTTGCCTCACTCTGAACTTTCCTTTAGCCTTCAGACGTCTCCCTCAGGAAGAACAGGACTCTAAATACCCCATCAGTCAGCCTCACCAACCTCTTCACTCTTTGCTTGCTGACTCAGAGTGAATATTTGACCTCACTTGAAAACAAATAACCCTGCAGAGTGTGGGACTGCACTGGCAAAGACAAAAAAAAAAAAAAAAAAATGACAACCCCCCCTTGTGAGAGATGGGAATTCAATCAGCAGATGTCTTCACATGCTCTTCAGAAAAATATGATGCAGTAATAGAAACAAAATGACTTTAGAAAATGTGCGAGCTGTTACATTTCTCTAAGTATTCTTGAGTAATGGAAGACCCAGGAGGAGATCAGATGCTGCGTTAGTCACTGACTGAATCTCGGTCATCTCTGTTAAACTGTATATGTGTTTGAGTGGGCAGTCCCTGGCTGCGGATGTGTGTGAGGGGGCGGTTGCATGTGAGTCGCTTCACAACGCATCTTGGGTTTTTGTCGTGCACTGATAAATGTGCGTGCACAGACGTTAGTGCTGAAACGGGAACGTGGATCTGATATAAATGTGGGTACGTATCTCATCAAAGACACAGTGTGGATGTCGTTTGGCCCAGATAACTGCGCTAAAAGAAGCGTCAGATTTGAATTTCAAAGCATCGTGTAGGAGATGTTGTGGAGTCAGGTAATGACGTAATCTATTTACCAAAAATATACAATTATATGTAATTGTGTTGCCATTATTAACATCCTAGTAATGACAAAAATGAATACTCCTTTTAAAGAATCTTAGGAGAGCTGCAGAGATTCACAATTCAAGTGAGGGAATCTGCTGACTCTCTGTGAAGAGTGGCCATAAAAAAACAACAACATTGTTGGTAGAAAACCTTGAGAAGTCCTGACTAAGGTTTGCCTCAAGCCATGTGGGCACAGAGCAAATTTGTTCAAAAGTGAGTTCTGGGCAGATAAGTCAGGATGCAAAAAGGAGTCCTTGGTGCACAAGGCTGTATGTTGCAAAATAACACGACAAATCACTCAGAATACGTTGTACCCAAGATGAAACATGGTAGTGGCAGCATCATGCTGTGGGGAGGCTTTTCTTCACCAGGGGAAACAAAGCTAAATATAGTGGAATCATGGAAGAAAACCTGTTTGAGGCTGCAAAAGACATTAGGAAGGGGCAGAGGTTCATCTTCCAGAGGGAAACAAAGCCCCCGGAAGAGCTACATTGGAATGGTTTAGATTAAAGTATAATTATCAGTCAAAGTATAAATCTAGACCCATTTCAGAATATGTGGCAAGGGCTAAACATCGTGGAGCTCGGATGCAATTTGATTGAGCTTCAGTTATTTGTAAAAAAAAAAGATTGGGTAAAACCTTCAGTCTCTAGATGTGCAATGCTGATAGAGACAAACACCCTGATGTCTGCAGATGTATTTCCTACTAAAGGTGGTTCTACTGCATATTTACTCAGGGGGGTTGAATACAAATGCATGCCACATTTTTTCCTGTTAGTTTGTTTGTAAAAAAAAAAAAAAGAAAAAAAAAAGAAAAAACAAAAGAAAAGAAAAAAAAGTGGAAAAGCATGTTTTGTTTGATATTATGGGCACTCTTTGCAATAAAATCCCACATAGAACACACTGAAGTTTGTAATAGTAATGTGACAGTATGGGAAATCGTTCAAAGGGCGTAAATACTTTAACGAGTTAATCAGAAACTCCAAAAAAAACAAAAAACAAAAAACACCTCATAGTGCTCAACTAAAAGCTTCAAAATATGGTGATGGATTGAAAGGTGAAGTCAGATGGGTTATGGTTTTAGTTCTTAACAGTTTTTAAATCCTTTATTTTGTATTGTTTTTGTTATGAGGATAAGTTATGTATAAGAACATGTGTTGGCAAAGGTCCAGTTTGTACATGAATTCAGGCATTTGTTGCCTCTGCGGGGTTTTTTGGACTAAAGTACAACAATATTCAGAAAGTTAAAAGTCATCGCCTTCACCGCGGCTCTCGTTTGACCTTTTGTGCGACAGACAATTAAGCATGGAGGAGAGGCGAAAAGGAATAAAAATCAGGCAGACTGGAAGCTGTTTTAAATGGCTGTAGATCTGCAGTGCGGACACACGCTGCCAATTCTGCAAGAGGCTGACCTTTACCAGTCTGTCAGAACTCATTCTCACCAGTTCAATGCACATTTATGTGCAAATGTGTGTCAACTGTGAGGATTAAATATTGTCCATAAAGAAGAAGATACATTAAAGGGTTAAGAGATGTAATTGCAAATTTCTTGCATCCAGACCTTTTTTTTTTCTTTTTTGTTTCACTCATCTATCAGTGATTAGCTTTTGAATATCTCTTTCGTTAGTCGAGCACGAGCGGTTGCAGAGCTCAGAACGGAGGGAGCAGCTGCAAAAGTGCGCGCAGAAAAACTGATGCCAAGCATCTCTCACTCCGCTTTGATTAGAGTCTAAACAACAGTCAGCCCTCCTGCTTTGTTCCTGGCACAGCAGATGACATGTCTGCAATGTCAGAGGTATATTTTTCCCTTTCAATCGGTTTACCCAACAAGCGCCGCCTGACATAAATAAAATCCTTCTCACAGAAAACGACAAGGTGCCGGTGACTCCATCTCACACGCGGAGTGACTATCAAACGTATGAGAGAAACAAACACATCATCTTTTTTCTTCGCTACGCAAACACCGGTTGTGGAAGTCAGAAAAAAGAAGATGCATCATGAGGAGTCATCAAGATGTAATCTTCGTCAGACTATTTACTATGGACCCCCCGGATGACAGGCTCTGCTGTTAAAATGCGCTTCAGTTTTTTTCATTCTTTACTCTTCTTACTCTATTCTTTAATCTGCGGGCCAGAACAAAATGCTCCTTTTTGGGTTTCTGTTGTAGTGTCCCAAATATACACTTCCTCCTTCACCTTGGTAAAGACAGGATCAGATTCATACTGATTTGCTGCCTTAAACTAGCTCAAACTATTACAATGCCCATTTATGATCGTTCCCCTAATACACGGTTCCCACGCGTCTGAAACGGAAGAGATCCACGCCCCCAAACTGTCATGTTGGTGGGCAAGTGCAGCGCTAGACAATGCTAGAGAACCATGATCATCGTGGCTGTCAGGCAAACAAAAAAGAAAGTATGATTGACCAATGGGCAAGAGAACGGTACATCCCCAAAATCACTGCTGTTGGGATGAGACAACCCGGACAAACTGCCTCCGATATCTTACTACGACAAAGTTAATTACTTAGTGAACACGAAGAGTGCCATCACAATGGAGAAGCTTCACGGCCGGAAATTCATGGATGCAGACAATTAGGGTTTTAATGGTTTTGTAAAGGATGTCCGAAGTCTCCATGTAAATAACAAGGTTCTGATCACTGGTAGAATAAGTAATTGCAGTAACGTACACCTTCATGTGCCTCCCAGCTCGCAGAAACACACAGCAGAGATGTACTAAATCATGACCAGAATAGTTCCAGCATACATACAGTTAAACATTGACACGGCTTAAATTTTTTTTTTTGTTTTTTTAACAGGATAAAAGTGATCGGAGCAGATCGTTGCCATTTCCGATGGCTCATTTTTGCAGTTTCAAAGCCAGTCTTGCCAGCGTTCAGCACTCAGATTTTTGGGTCGTTTTGAAAACTGCACATTGCCGAACCGTCTGCGCTGTTGGAACATCCTTTCACCCGACATTAAATAACCATTCCAAGCGTTATTAAAAATAAAAATAAAATAAATAAGCTACTCTGCCTACCGTTATGTCGGTTAGTGTCAGCATGCCTGGATGTGTGATGTCGCATGAGAACTATGTATTTGCGCTTACACTGTAGTAAAATGATGTTGGTTTGTCTATAGGCTGTATTCTTCACTTATCCTACTGAAGGAAGCTTTCGCAAATCTAAAGAAGCAAGCCTGGATTCATATAATCACATAAAGGTCTTTCTCCAAGTTTGACTAAAAAGTAAATGAGAAAATGAAACAAACAAGACAAAAACAAAGATGCTAATCCTGATCCTACAATCTGCTGCTAAAAGGGAAATAACTTCAACTTTCAGAATAAGAAAAAAAAAATCAAAAAGGGCTTAAAAGGTTTCAAGGTATAACAAATCACACTTACTGGCTTTACTCTGGAGTTTAAAGATTAGGTTTTACAACCCAGGTTGAAGTTTTGATTCCTTTTGCTAATTTTGAAGGGGAAAAGTCTGGATGGATGGATGGATGGATGGATGGATGGATGGATGGATGGAAGGAAGGAAGGAAGGAAGGAAGTTTTCAAACAACCTGGAAATATTAATTTCGCAGCACCAGGATACTTCCTCAGCAGAAAAGACAGCTTACTGGGGCCTGGACCCTCTGGCATCACTTTAATGTCACAGTTAGCAGCTGGTTTTTCTGGCCCAGATTGGTGAATGTCTGGATGGTTTCCCTCTTTGAATTCACGCTAGAACCAAATTGGACGTAAAGAAAACAAAAGAAGAAAATCAACAGGTGATTGTGAGCATGTCAGATGTGCGAATTACAAAAAAAAAAAAAGCAAGTAAAACTTTGATAAGAGAGCATCTTTATCCATAAAGTGTTATACCAAGATGGTCTGAAAGGTCGAAGCCATAAGTTCAACAGCAACATGAGCACAATTAAATAAATGCATCCAAGGACTGAAACCTCAGTTGTCAGAAAACATGACCCAATGGTTTGATAAAACCAAAAGTGTTTTGCCATGATGACCGTTGATGGATTTGGAGGAAAAAAGTGAAACACTACCATGACTGTGAAGTACGAAGGTGGCATCAAGAGTGCCTGGTGTACTTTTCTCCCATTAGTATGCCATTTATTACATAGAAATAATTGCATTAATCCCAACTGACCAAAATCTGATTTACAATAATGTCAGACAACAAGAAAAAAAAAAGAAACTCTAGATAATATCAGGGAACAGACTAAAGAAAAAAAACTCTAACAGAGATCATAAAACATAACAAACAGGATCACCTTAACAAGAACCCCAAATACAGAAATCCCAGAAGGATTGGGACGACCACAAGCCTCCCGAGTACAACAAATAGAACCGAACATTTCTTCCTCATCCTCCTTTTCATATTTTCTTTTCTTGAGCAGCAGTGTTACATAATCCCCCCCGAACAATCTTGTGGGCACATTTTAATTAGCAGAGGAGTTGTGGACGTTTAGTGACTCTGGAGTGGCATGTGAAACCTGTCACTGCTTCCCTTTGTTGTTCCACCCACTCAAACTTGTCCTCCCCCTCTTCCTCACCTTGATTGACAGGACTATCAGGAGTCCACCCACCTGGAGCAGTTTGTGACCCGCTTCTTGCTGAAGGAGACGACCAATCAGCTTCATTCGCTTCAAAGCTCGCTGGAGTGCGCCATGGAAACCACAGCCGAGCAGACCCGGCAGGAGAAGTGAGTGCGAATCCCTCTGGTCCTTCACGCCGACAAACACACTCCGTCTCAGAAACACGAGCAAGATGTACGCCGGAACCCGTAATTGCACGCTTGTAATTGTCTGCGTGTTTTGTTTGTTCCAATTTGCATGGCTCATTATAGACATGAAGGCTGTGTTTGTGCCTGACCAGAACACCTGCTCTTCTTTGTATTAGATGAGGGTTACATGACTCATCGTTCATTTATTAAGCACATCTTCTTCTTCTTCTTCTGGAGACAGACTAATTCCAGCCAAATAAAGAGAGCTGGTTAAGATCTGAGAAAATAGACTCTGGAAGAATGTGATCACCTAACAACTATTATCACAATTATTGTGAAAGATGAACCAAAACAACAGAGGAGCACCAAAACTATTTAATTTATAATAATCAAAGTGTTTTTTTTTTATTGATTTTCATATTCAAACATCAGAGATCCCATTCAAAACATACAGAACAAAATAACAGGATTCAAGATATATATTACAAGAACAGGTCAGAAAAACCGACAAAATGGCAGTGTTGTAGTACTCGAGTCCGAGACTCGAACTCGAGTCTGAGTCATTAGCTAAATTTAGAGACTCGTGACTTGACTTGGACTTGAGCACTGATGACTCGGACTTGGACTCGGACTCCTACATTCAGATCATTCTGACTCGGAAATTGAGAAAAAGACTCAACTTTTTTTTTTATATCATTAGGCTATAATTTTAATATGTCATTAGAATATTATTTGGTGTATGATTTTAATATCTAAATTATTAGTGCAATGTGGTGGAGTGTGGATTTTTTTTTAGTTTAAAAACATGTAGGCTATGCTTACTTTAGTGCAGAACTTGGACTCGAATTGATCAATAGTGACTCGACTCGGACTTGACTCGGATGAATAGTGGACTTGACTCGGACTAGACTCTGATTTTTTTTTTTAATGACTTGGACTTGACTCGGACTTGAACACTGGAGACTCGAACCTGGACTCGGACTCGAGGCATAGTCACTTGACTACAACACTGTAAAATGGTAACGAGACAGATCCTACTACTACCAGACACCAGACATACCCACCACCCGTGTTCCAGACACTCTTGGGTTAAAAATAAATCCATAAGTAAGTAGAAAAGACAATAACAACAATGATAATAATTCTGAGAGCATAAAAAAGATGTTTCAGAAGAAATTTGTTTAATTACATTTTAAATGCAATTTTATGCATGCAGAATATAACCGTTCACAATAATTGTATTAAGAGACAAGAGGAATTCTCCAATGCGCCACCAAGAGAGGTCCAAGGGGAGTAGTGGACACGACACCTTAGCCAGAAAGTCTTTTATGTATAATATATATTTTGTAAATAGGAGTTTAAGAAAAGTTAGTTGAAGCGGTTGCTTTTTTTAATTTAATGCATAGGTGCAAAAGGATAACAGTGCGGTGGGTCTGGTGGCCGTCAGGCAGATTTGATCTAAAACAAGGGGCAAAGTGAGACATGTAACTTTATTAGAAAACAAAACAGCAGGTTATGTATGATTCAGATAGCAGGCTGAACAGTCCACAAATTATGAAGAAGGTTTAAGAAAAAAGGGGATACCAGGAAAACAATTAAACTTGCCTGCAAAGTAAATTCTTGTGGTATCTGTGTGCTCCCACTTCAACCATTTGTGACCGAACCGAAGCAGTTTGGGCCAATCACATTGCAGTATTGTAGTTTAAAGCGGGACGTACAGATGTGACGAAAGCAATAGATGCTATCACATCTGTTTTGTCAGAATCCACGAGTTCATCTCTGAAACAAGAACAAAAGTGCCGGGACCAGGGTAACTTGTCGTGGTTTCTCATTGATACTGTGATTGGCTAAAACCAACCTTTGATAGGCGGGCACTAGGTGTCGCTTCGTCCAGTCAGCTCTGAAAGTTCTGCTGATTGTCTCTCCTTTCTCCAAACGGATTCTAAGGGAGCAGATTGATAATGTGTAGAACGGAGAGGGTGATCTGGCTGGCCAGGTTAGAAAACAATAGTAGCAAACAAAGCAAAACAGGAGAAGTATAAATATGATTATTTACGCCCCCGAAGACAGAGTGTGTTGAAGTTGAGTCTCATCCTCAACCAGAAGAGTTCAAGTGTCTTGGTGTCTTTATATACAAGTGATCCTAGGATGAAGGACAAAATGATAAGACAGACTGGCGCCTGGTCTGCAGCCTGCAGGGTACTAGATAGATAAAGCTATAGCTAGTTTGTCTGTTGTGGTGAGAGTAATTCTAAACACTATTCACATCCAGCCTTCAGCTATGGTCAAGAGATTCGGATCGTGGCTGAAAGAGTAAGAACCAAGTGGCTGAAATGAGCTTAATCCAAAAGGAGCCTAGACTAGTACCCTGTTTCACACTACCCTTTTTTAACCGAGCCGAGACCAGTCCGAGCTCGGTAACCGAGATAACTATCGAGTGTAAATGGAACGCAAACTGAACTGAACCGAGTTAGACACAACCGGGTCGTGCTAAATGCAGCCCAGTTCCAGAGGTGGGTCCGGCTCGGTTTTTCCTTATCTCAGTTATCTGAAAAACGAAGAGCACATGAGCAGACCGCGTCATCCCCTTACGGTCAGCTGACATTTCATCCATCCATAAAAATACTTAGCTTCCCTACTGTTACACACGGTTTCCAGTGATTATTCTGCTTAGCAGTGTGATGAACCTCAGCGTCTGTCGTTGTTTCCTGCGTCTGTAAATCCTTATTAGAAGTTCGTTTGTCTTATCCACTTCCTAAAAGCCGACTCCGTCAAGTAAATTCACGAAAAGTTGCCATCTTCGCCTGACTCGCCGCAAACAACGACGTATCACCAAACATAACTTCCTGAATGTTACGGGCGCCATTTTGATTTGCTTGGTCCCTCCTTCAATCCCAGAGAGCAGTAGTACCGTAGATCGTCACTAGGAGGCGAGGAGCAACCAAGGAACCGTGCTAGCGTGATGTGTAAACGGTCGTCAGAACCAAGCTCGGCTTGGTTAACTGATCCAAGCTCGGACCGAGCTCGGCCTGGATCGGTTTAACAAGGGTAGTGTAAATGGGGCTTAAGGTTCAGAGATGAAGAGGGGAGCTCAAAGTAGAGCTGCTGTTCTTCCACATCAACAGGAGTCAGTCGTGGTGGTTGGGGCATCTGATCAGAGTCCCTCCTAGGTACCTTCCTTTGTGGGGGTCCCACCGGAAAACAACATCCAGAGAAGTGCCGAATCCACTGGAGGGACTGATGTGCCTTCTGGCCTGGTAGCATCTTGAGACTCCCAGAATGTGCTGGAGTGTCGCTGGGGAGAGGGATGTCTGGGTTATCCTCTTGGATTTGAGGCGCTCTGTCTTCTGGGGCGAGCTTAGATTAGAGGCCCCTGCTCCCCAGCATTGGTGGATCGGTCATCTAACCAGTAGGCCTCCTTGGTAATTCCCTTTGGAGATTTCCTGAGCATGTCCAACTGGAAGTAGACCCAGAACTTGCATGTTTAATCCTTCTGTGCCATATTTAATCCTTTGGCTATTAGAATACCTCCATATGAGCTGGAGAGTGATACTGGGAAGAAGGATGGCTGGGTTACCCTTAAGCACCTGTTACTTTGGTGACCTGATCCTGGATAAGCAGAAGACAACACATGCATGCTTAAAATATTGACTGCATTTTTAGTAACCTAGTATCTTAATTGCTTACTGTATAAAACTTTACAGCTAGACTGACCTAAATCTTACTGTTGGTTTTGTTCCAAAATAAAAACCTCATATTTCGTTAAACGCTGCTGCGTCTGAACATCACATCGTTTACTTTAGGTAGAAAGTAAATGATGTGATTGGTTTGCATGTCTGAACTGAGGGTGTTTGTTATTTGGGTTTTCTCACATGATATATAATTATCATGTGAGAAAACATGACACAAGCATAATTATAACAATCAGTTTACCTTTAAAGGTAAACTTTAGAGACTTACTGCAGGGGAGGGTTTGGGATTTGTCCACAAGTGGGGAAAAAACATGCAACTTCTGTTATTTTACCAGAAGAAAAATGGAAGAAAGAAAAGACGGTACAAAAGGTGGTAACAAGTGACCATTAAAATGGGCCATCAGGCAATGGTGAACCAGATTTTTTATTTACTGCTAGAAGCCCTATGAATGTACTTGTAGTTTGCTTGTACATTATTAGCATTATTTGGTCAGGATCAGATAATTAGAATATACCTGTCCACATGCATGTTTGCTTATTTGTTCAACTTAATTAATTGGGCACAGTTAGGTGGTTTATGGCTAAATTTCCTGGGGGATAATGAACGCTCGGCGGATCTGTGAGAAGAGTTCAGCCCTCATTGTGTGGTTATTGTCAGGAGGTTCTGCTGCCATGTGTGCAGCCAGTTCTTCATCATTCTGGGTCTGTATGCAGAGCCCCAAAAAATGCCTTTGGTGTCTTCGGGTCATTAGCCTGACGATGACTCACCGGGTGCACACATGCACAGAGTCCTCACATGGGTTGCATGTGTGCAGACAGACATGTAGGTGAGTCCTCCCTGCAGGTAATGTCTGTGTTTATTTTAAGCAAGGTACATTCATATGACGGCTTATTACGCACATTTTTGCACCTGCCTGCATGTCGCCTGCTGGTTTCTATAGTGGAAAGAACCTAATGGGCGAAAAAAAAAATCGAAATAACTACTGCTAATGGATCATTAAGTTTCTAATGAAGTGTTTTCTGAAATGGCGTTAAAATAAGGACGTAAAGGATATTTCAACAGTTGTTGCATTCACCATCTCTCTATATTTAGTTAGGTTTTTTTTTCATTCTTTTTCTGTTTTTTTTATGGCACTAGTGGCTAATTTATTTATTTTTTTACAAAGTAGGCTGACAGAAAAGGAGGTTTGAGAGAGAGGAAGACACGCGGTAAAGGACCTCAGGCCGGAAACAAACCTGGGGCCCTTTATGTCCCTTCTATGTTTGTGGTATATAACTTGTTGATGGAAGTAATGTATAAATGCTGATATGCAACTAAAGCTGCTGTCAAACTCCCTCACTTTGGCTCAGATGGTTGCAGCAGAAGAGTTTTACGGGGAGAAAAAAACAGTAGCTACATTTGAATAGTTCAGCTTGATTTGATGCAATCTGACAGTTGACACAAAAATAGTTTAAACAGCTTTAAAATAAAGCACTTTCTTACCTGATAAAACGTTTTGCTCATAAAAAATAAAACTGTGGTGGTCTGGCTGTTGATAGCTAAACCAATCTGTCACCGTAGCACTGATGTGTCTGTTGTGTTGTGTCTGCTTTCTTGAAGGTTGAAATGTTGCTCCTTGTAAATATAGGTTTACAGTTATAGTGAGCGTTTTCCTGACAGACTATTCTTGATGCTTTAGGAGGAATCTCCTTTGCTCATATACTAAAAGGCAGCTAAAATATCCTTCATGCATGTGCAGACTGGAAGGGCCTGTTTTTTTCTCAAGAAAACGTTACAGTTCTGTTTACAGCCATCGACAGAGAGAGGCTTCGTGTTGCAGATACGTCACTATCCATACAGGGAGGTGCGTGTCTTGTTTGTCAAAAGGCTCTTCAGTGCCAATAAAGTGTATTTTAAGAGACTCGTTATTGACTGAACACCAATAAAAAGGACAAATTTGATTCAGCTCTGTTTCACGCTTTTACAATTGTAAGGATTTCTGGCTCAATGATGATATTTAGTCTCTGATCTACTGGGGTATGACTCACTAGTTGCTCCACCGTAAGAACATTAGCAAAAATTAAGCTTTTATAAAGATCTCCTAGGCCTCAGATAGGGATATAATAAAACTAGAAACCCTTTAATGCATTAAACATGCTTACCTTTTCTCATATATTGCCATTCCTTTAAAACCGTCCTGCGATTTTGGAAAGATGACAGATTAATTTAACATGTTACACATGTGCAGGATCGTTTGTGGCTTCTTTCTTGTTCCGTTCATCATCAATACTGTGTTTGTAGCCAAAGAGGCAGATAATAATGAGCTCATTTTTTGTCTGACAGACATTTTCTTCTCTACTCACCACTTCTAAATCTCTCCATTTCTATGTCATATCATTTCAAAGTGAGCGTCCCTCACTCCCGGAGCTGCCTCTTCGCCGTCAGTGTTCTCAGTGCTTGAGAAATCCCCCTGTGAGTCTGAATATAATCACTGTGCTCTTGCAAACATCAGGAGTTGTTGCCGCGATGGCTTTAAATTTGCCTTTGTGCTTGTGAAAAGGCTGTGAGCAAAGAAATTCACCATGAAGCTGAACTTCTGCTTGAGCTCAGGTGATATATTGAAAGCTATTTTTTTTCTTCTTGTAGTGCAATTTATTTGCATGGAGCATCTTTTTTTTTAGTCTTAGATACACACTCATAAATATTGTGATTTATCCACACTGACTTTTCAAAGAATGTAGCTTATAATTGCAAATTTACTTCTCTGGATAATGTGTCGACTCTACAGCTTAAACACAGGTGACCAAATTAATTTTGGCCCTTATTTCTATGGCCTCACACTTTGCTCTCTAGCTTTCAAACTCCTCTTTTTCTCCCTCTAAGTTGACAGTTTTGCCAATTAAAGTTGGTATGTTGCTGAGAATGTGACTCACCAGTAGACTTAAGAAATACCCATAGTATATACCAGAAGTCAGCTCTTTGGATATTTCACACTACATTTTAACCATTTAGATGGAAGATAAGTGGTGTCATATGCCCCTGCAGCAGTAGATCAATAAGCTTGTTTCTATTCTACAAAAAAAAAGGTTTTCACAGCTAAATGATCACCTCGTTAGTTTTGAAATTTATACAAGTTTTGGTAAAGGATGTGCAATATATTGCTGTGAAAAAAGAATTACATTAAGATTTAAGCTTGTGTGGTATTTAACCAGGGAAATGGTCACTACAGAAAGAAATGAAACATTTAGATAAGAAAACTGGATTTGGAATTTTCCAAAAGATAGCGTCAGGTAAGCAGAAAATGACTTAAATTTTGGCTAATATGTAACCAATAATCCTCCGACTAACTGCTTCCTAACTAACTGTTTCCTATACACATGTCTGGTAGAGTGCTGTGGCTTTAATTCTTATTATGCAAATATGTAGATATTAGTATTATGAGGGTTTTTTTGATTCTCTATTTTCATAATTTTACTGTTTATGTTATCTAAATAAGATAAACAGTAATTCTTTTAGCCTTTAGTGTCTCAGTTTATTCTTGTATTGTATTATTTGTACATTTGAAATTATTTCTGTTAAATCTTTGTTAGACTGTTCTCCTTAGTTTGGTAGCTTCTTTTTGTTTTAGTTCAGCTTCATCCCTGTTTATTATGCTGCATTTCAAATGCAGTCGGAACTCGGAAATTCTGACTTCCAAGTTGGAAGTATCAACTGGAACTAAACCAGTTGGGAAGTCGGACTTCCCATTCAGGGAGTGAGAATTTTTTTTAAGGCATCAACAACAGTAAGCTGTGGTAAAAAACGTGTTAATTTTTTGAGACAAAAATGTAACAGTGTGTCTAAAATCAATGTTACATGTAGCGGCTGCAACTCTGAATGGAAAAAAAATTAAAAGTAGTGTTTGCATGTGAAAAGTACAGCTTCAAACGACATTCATAGGAGGTGCTATAATAGCTTGCCTGGCTGTTGACATGTTGGAATCCCGACTTTGTTAACTGGAACGCTGTTAACTTGTGTGTGAAGTCATTCACAGCTTCAAGTTCTGATTTCAGAGGACAAACTGAACGTGGCATTAGTCTGCCCTCCTCAGTATCCCTGCTTAGCTCCTACCTCAGGTGTATTCTATGTCACTCTCCACTCATCCCTCAGTGTAAAAGCTTACAGATTCTTATTGTGCGTTGCTGTATTCTTCCATTCACTGCAATGTACTCCATTGCTTGTTTGACTTTAGACTTTACCTTATTAGGTCCCCAAAGGGCATTCATTTGCAGCAAGTAATAGTAGTAGCAACCCTCACACAATCATACAAACGATACAGACAATAGACAAGACAGAAGGATAAGAAGTGACTTATAAAAGTTAATCTATGACACACTTTTGTAAAAAATATATTAGACTGGAGCTAAGACATGAAGTAAAGATTGACGATTAAAGCTGAAGTTGAAGTTAAAGTTAAAATTAAAGTGCGGCAATTAGATAGCGACCTTAAATCAGGACCTGACAATCTACAGTTTGTTTAAAAAGCCTGTGACTGTCGGGATAAAAAGAGTTTTTCTGCCTGTGTTTCTGTCTTAAACAATAGAGCTGCTCCTCCTGCATTATACTGTAAGTTCTCCTCATTTTGTTATTTAAGTCTTTCAGTCCCACCAATCTGCTATCTACAACCGGGTCCTTCACTGACCCTCAAACATGACAATGATTCATTTCTGGGCAACAATTACTACTGTGGCTGTTAGTATCGCTAATATTAAACTATAAACCTCTGCTGGACACACTGACTGCAGAAATAGAGGCACACATAAATCATGGTTTGGTATGCAACTTGGGTTGGGGGGGGGGGGGTAACTTGTTTTGGTCTGGTGCAACAGCAAAAGAAACTAATGCTAAATGGTACGTTTCCTTTCAGCAGAGACAGATAAACAAAGCAAACCACTCTTGCAGGCGAGGGTACTCTGCCTAATGTAAGTATAATTTAAAATTAAAAAGATGTCAAGAATTTTCATACACTTTTAGCTAAACAGTCTCCTACTGTCACCTGATTAATTAAAAAGTCTGATTAGATAAATATTGTTGCTATTAAATTCAGCACATTCTTAAAAAAAATGGACAAAAATGCAACTACCTGTCATGACACTGAACACCAGACGATACTTACTTAAGCAGCTTTTGAACTCGGATGTCTTTTGTTCTGAGTTTGAAGAGGGAAATTCAGTTAATCTGTTTAGTAATGGTTTATCAACTGTTTTAGCATTTTATCACAAGTTTTGTTTTAGTGTTCAGTTTTTTTTTTTTTTTGGTCATTTTTTGTTCAAATGAAATTCAAGAGAGATGCGTAGAGTTCAAATTTTGATTAATCTTCTCTTTTATATAGTCATTGCCATATACTGCCCTACTTGCTCTGAAGCAGAGCTGTGAAAAATGTATTAACCTTAAGATTACTAAGAAACAATAACAGGTAGAAATATGCAGAGGTTTGAAGAGGGGTCTGTGTAAAGAACCAAAATTAAACTTGTATAAAAAAAAAGCAGTGTGTGCTCAGAATCCCTACAGTCTTTTCATAGTATGGGCCCAAACGAGTTGACGGCAGTCTGATAAATCTTAGGTGATGTCACCCTCTGGGAGCATGCACCTTGTCACTGACATTAGTGTCAAAGTCAGCACAACAGAACATGGGAATAAAGCAGGACAAGTTTGGCTTTGCAAAATTTATTTCCAGCTTTACCTAGTCACCTTGGTGCCGTCCCGAATTTAAACTCGTCCTAAAAAATTATCATGATCACAATTTGATGTGGCCGTCCATGTGTGTTAGGAAAGTGATGTAAACATTGTCCCAAACCTCGCTGTGCTGTATAACTTTGTTTCTAAAAGTATCTAAAAATGGTTTACAATATCAAGATCAGCTCCCCAATTAAATTCAGTATTGAAATTAAACGTATCTTTGTTATTTATAAATCAAGCTCTATCATATATTGTTCCACGTGTTCCCAGCAGAGCTCTTTAGGCTCACACTACAGATGAGAGGCAGAAAGTTTAGCTATAATCTCCAGATGGTCTGTGAGGTAGACACCCTATCTATAATATTAAACCTTTTCTAGTGGAACCACTATTAGAACTGTTACAATGCCCGATTTATTTGTGATTAAACAAAGAAAAAATCAATTTCTTTTACAAATAACCTAAGTTATTTTCTAGAATAAATATTACAAACCACCATGAAAACCTTTTTGAAAACCTAAGAAAAGCATCAGATTTTATAGATCCAAATCTTGACTATAACTACAGCAAATCTGGATCGAATCAGTTGAAGCATATTTGTTTCACAAAGGTTTTAGTGGCCAAGGTGCCAGGTGGAGCTATGATCTTTGGCACAATTTAGCCAAATGTACCAAATTGTGCCAAAGGTGTTTCTTTTAACCTCATAGAATGGAATCCCTGTCAAATAAAACTGCTGATTTCCATTGTAGGACTCCTTATGTAAATGAAATATTCTTTGGTCAACACATTTACCCTTTGTATCATTAAAATGTACCATTGTTTATGGCATTATGTCAATAATACACAAAGCAATGCATAAAGCTAAATCATAACTTCGATTGTGCACAGAAATGACCTCCAGCTTTACAAAACTCAAAAGGAGGGTTTCTCTAGTTTAATGTGGTACTGGACATGGGCGGTTTGAGACGGTAGATCTCCAGTGGGTGTCCTTTGGGTGGACACCCAAAGAGGGGTTCTCCTTTCCACTTTTGCTACATTGATGCTCTGTTTAAGGGATTGCTGCAAAGCTAAGCACTCAGTACTATCGTCTGTCCAGTGACTACATGCTCCTTCAAGAAGAGTGGTTGCTTCAAAGTCAGTGACCCAAGCAATCAGCTGGATTTCTTCAGATTGAAAATTTTGAAAACTGAACTACACTTGATTGCATTGTTTAATAACTAGCATCAGATTAAAACGTATGTAAATGACTGAATCTGTCTGAGATTGGATTTAAGTTGTTTTTTTCGTGCCTTAAGACATGGTTTGGTGTGAATCGCTGCAAAATAAATAAACTACATTGAACTGATTCCTGAGTTATGACCGATGTGTTCTGACCCCAGACAGGGCCCCGTGAAGCCGGAGGTTCTGTCCATCCAGCTTTCGGGTCGGCGTTCCAATCGAAGGCTTCAGAGAAACAACAGCCTCTCTCCCAACAACCCTCTCCTCAGTCTTGTCAATTCAGGTGGGCCTTTGTGTTTCCACGTCTGATGCTCATTTTAAATAACTCGAAGCGGCGTTGCGGTTTGCAGGGAAACGGCCGCAGGGTACGAGAGAGCAGGTCTCTGCAGGTCAGAAAGCACAAACATAGGGGTGGAAGGGAGGTAAGTCGAGGTGAGACAGAGTAAAGGGCGGCGAGAGCCTGGAGGGGAATCGCTGTGCTTGGATGGAGCTTTGGAGTCAAAATCTACAGATTAGGGTTTTCGTGACCAATACCGATTTCCACTTTTCTTTGAGATCTAACTTGCTGCAGCTGATTTTATTTTTTTTTCCCCCCTAAGGACTGTGACAAATGAAAAAGGAAATTACAAGATTATGCAAATTTGTCTATCCAAAAATATAACCCTAATTATTTAATTGTTAATCTCAGAATACATGCTGCTCTTTGATTAGTCTTTTAAAACAAGGGCGGTTGATCACAGATCAGAGTCAATCAAGTAAAAAAATTGTCTGAATGTGATCTGCAGATGATTGAGTGGTGCATCTCTATTCAAAAGCAAATGACTAAGCTTAAAAAAAAAAAAAGATTATTCAATACGACAAAAAACTGAAGATATTTTACAGTTTTTGTTTTTAAAATTCAAACTCTTGAGATTAAGTTAAAATTAGAAAAGTTGGTCTTGTAAAAACCTGGGTCAAAATTAAGACCCAAAATTTAAGCCTCACCAAATTTTCTTAAAGGTACCGAGCTTCTGCATCATGACATGACAGTACGGTTGCAGACGTCTTGCTGTGGCATCACAATAGCTTCATGTATGTGAGGATGTCATCCTACACACTAAACACCAGCCTGAAGAAGGTAATGCCTTCTTATAACCATGAAATAATGTGACACCACTACTAAGTCTACGTATTCATATCACAGCACTTTCAATGTGATTTAAGGCAACGCGAGGCAAATTTATTTGTATTGCACATTTCAGTACAGAGACAATGCAAAGTGCTTTACATGATTAAAATATAGGAAAATAAAACAGAATGAAAGCAAGTAGGAATAAAATGAGGAAACAAAATAGAACATGGGAGAATAGAAACTAAAAGCAAACATTAAAAACAGTCGGACTACAGTAAAACACTTCAACTAGAACAGTCGAAGGCAATCCTAAACAAATGTGTTTTCAATCTTGGTGTAAAAACACTCAGGCTTTCAGCACTTTTACAGTGGAGCATAGGAACGAAATGCTTTTAGGGTGTCTACCAGCTTTGGACATCTAAAGACTCAAATTCTCAGCCCTGCTTTTTTACAGAGTAGCTTTTTCACCTCAAAGTATTTAGTGCATTAGCCAAGATGTCAAGTTTCATCTGACCAGAGTGCCTCCGCCTACATGTTCCCAGTGTCCTTTTACATCTTTCTTCTTGCCACTCTTTGTTGGAGTTCACCACTGAACACTGTCACTGATTTTTGCTCCTGAGCTGTGCATCTTTGCAGCCCATCCAAAGCTACCACAAACCAGACACAGTCCCTTCAACTTGGAGGCGGGGTTAACTGTATTCTGGTTGTTGAATTTTGTTTTATTCCTGAGTTTTATTCTTTTAAGTATTGTATTTTGAGTTATTTCATGTTTTGTTTTTTTCCTCCGCTCTACAGTCTATAGTCTTGTTCCCTGAACAGCTGTCATGCATTTTGTTGGGCTGACTGGGCTGATTTCAATACCTTTCTTCCTCCTCCTCTGTATTTAACCCCTAAGCTGGAATCTTCTATTTATCATGTTCTGGTTCCAACATGTTTTTTTAAAGATAGGTTTTATTATTGGATAATTACAGCTCTATCATGTACCCAGTCTATTAGTTTAGGTGGATGGTCATGTCTTGGTTAGCTTGCAGGTACGCCGCACTCTTTCCATCATCATCAGATGTTCAAAGCTTGGGATGTTTTTTTTTTTTAAACCTGTCACTTCTTTAAATTTCTCGACAACTTTCTCCCTGACCTGTCTACTCTGTCTCTTGGTCTTCATGATGTTACTTCTCCTCTAAAGTTCTCTAACAACATCTGAGGCCTTCACATAACAGCTGTATTTATAGTAAGATTAAATTACATGATGGTGGACTCTTTATTAATTAGGTAGCTTTTTATAGTAATTTGTGGCACTGGGTTTTATTTAGAGTTTTATTTTTGTGTTTAGAGATTGGTGAATAAAAGTCTTTGTGTTTTTTTTTTTTATTCAGTGATGATATATTCAGTTTAATCTGAGCAACATAAACAGATAAACCAACATAAATATTCTAAATTTATGAGTTGAGTCTTGTTACCTGGGAATATTTTTAGGTGTAAGGATATCTGAAACATAAGCTAACTCACAGCTATAAATAAGAAATAAATGGATTTAAAACATTGTTCAACTCCATATTTTATTCTATAATGTGGTTCCCATACTGTTTCTGTTTTAAACAGTAGTCATTGTTTTTAATTAAATTATTGAATGTTTTTTTGGGGGGGATTTGCTGCTTTTTAAGAACAAGGTGGACAAAATACGGTGCATGATGATCGGCAAGCGAAATATTGACATCAGTACAAGTGCTGCAAAGTTTTAGTTTTCCTGATTATTAAACTTTGTATACAGTTCCATAACCTAGTTAAAATAGTTTTTTGTTTTATTTTTGATAATTGCAGTGGGTGTGGCTGCAATTCACGCAACTCTATGTGATTAACCACAATTCTTGCACTGATTCTTGAACATGACTTCAGAGACATCCTTGTTCAAATACAAAAAAAAGCCTCCGTTCATATGTTTTTGTTTTAAGCCACACGAAGAGCTAACATTTTTAGCAGCACCGTTTGTTAATCATCATGTTTGAATGGGATTTCCGTTGATCCGTCATCAAAGGTTCTTCCGTTTGGCAGCAAACTCCATTAAGCATGATGTGTTTGTCAGAGTCAATAAGCTTCTACAAAATAAGTCACAACCCAAACATTTATTTAGAACAGAGTAAAACAATGTTCACACATTTCCAAACATACAAAGAAGTTGCTGCCTGGCTGATTGTCACCGAGTCCATTTCGGTCCTTGTTGCTTTTTTAACCATTGATTGCAGGCAGCCAGCTCTCCGTTGCCTCTCCAACGCAGCACCTGCTGTGATTGCCAGCAGATCTGGGGAACAAACACAAGGACCCAAACAAAGCGATTACAGGGCTCAAAGCTTTCCTATTGATCTGTGTGGTTGTTTGGCGCCTGACATGAAAGAAAAACCCTAAAATGATCCCCTGGCACACTGCCGTCATTCATACCTGCGATCCCTTCGTGGGATTGACGGATGAACGTATTTTAAATAGACAGAATGCATGCAGAAGCTTTTCATCTGTTCGGCTTTGTTTAAAATCCAGCTCCTTCCATGCTTCTTCCTCTGCTCCACTCCCCTCCAGGTGTTTACGATGAAGATTGTCAGTGGACGGTTCAGGTCAACAGGCTGCAGAAGCTGCTCGACCGTCTAGAACAAAAGGTTCGCTTCATGCTTTTCTTCAGAATATTTCTTTTACTTTTTTTTTTCCCTTCTTGAAGCTCATTTCGTATCTAGTCTCCTCTGTTTGGCTTCAGTGCTTCAGCCATCTGGTGCATTATTCCCCGAAAACTGACTCCAAATCAAGATGAGTCGATTCACAACAATATCGGAGTGTTAAACGGCACCTTCCCACATTATAAACACATACACATATGCTCACACAGGAGAAACAAGCCGAACCTGAAGCTGACATGTGACGGGTTGGATGAGACCTTAGAGTCGAGGAAATGGGGGGGATTGGCTGTTTAGCAATACATCTATGATCATAATCCATATAGTAAATATTACTAAAAAGTTCACTTATTTCGGTAATTTTAGTTCACTAATTGAAGCACATTGTATGGATTAAGTACACTCTATTTCTATTAATTATGAGGATGTTCCGCTTAGAGCTAATGAAAAAAAGCGACGTTTAAGATTAGTATACATCAGACAAATTAAAATTAAAATTTTTAATACAGAAATATGGGCTTAATGAAAAGTATGTTTAATACTTTTCTGCTTGAAGTTTATTTTCAAAAGGCACTTTTAATCTGACACATAGGTCTCTTTGGAACACATATTTGAATTTATTAAACATGACATGACTGTATGTATGAAAAACAATTAGTCACGTTAAAAAAAATTAAACGTGAAAACAGTTGTCCCCAAGGCATTTCCCGAGGATTCACTACTATCTTGCGTGTTTACGTAATTTATTTGTTTAAATCTCCTGATTTAAAGGAAGGGTCAGGTTTCTACAGAAGATGCTGAGGAGGTAATTGAATCATTTGAATCTGGTTTGCTGGAGCAGGGAAATATCTAAAACACGAGCGACAGCAGGGACCAGGGCCACAAGCTCGTCACATGAAGGCAGAATAAATCAAAATGGGTTTAAATTAGACCTTTTATAGCTGTAGAATATGACAGCTATAAAAGGTTGGGCTTCTGTACACTCAGTGATTATATTTTTATGAATTTCTCAGCATTGTTAAAATTGAAAATAAACATTAAAATGTTAGCGGTATAAAAAAAAAACAGGATGATTTAGGGCTTCCTAATTCTTTCACACGACTGCAGATATGAAGGCAGAGTTGTTCCATTCCTTGAGTGTAATACAATATGTAAATGTGCAATAATGGTTCTCAAAGTTAATTATAGCGGTTTTTTAGTAGTAATTTTATTTTTCTTGTTGTGATCCGCTTTGACTTGTTTCTTGTTTCACTTTTGACTCCCTGCTTAGATGTGGTTTTTACGTCTACATATAGTCTTTATAGGTTGTGGTTTGAGATGTCTTCCAAAACGTCTAGTAATAAAAATATAAATATTAAGGAAATGTACATATTTATGCTGTAACACGGTTAAAGAAGAACTTATGGTCGTGTGCTTCCTCCTCTCTTGCAGGAGATCCGTATGGAGCCGGTTGAAGAGGAGGTTTTGGAGAGCAAATCGGTAGGTTTATCGATTTTTCCTCCTCCTTTCACTGTGCAGTGACCACGCTGTGTTTATTACTCCGCTGTCACATGGAGGGGTTGGACAGACACAGAAGCCATGTTGATAATAAAAAGACAGCGGTTGTCATAGAAACATTTGTGCTTCCCTTTTTAAATAAACACTGGTTGTTAATATCCGATGTTAATGCCAATATATCATTCAATTCAATTCAATTCAATTTTATTTATATAGCACCAATTCATGAAACGTGTCATCTCAAAGCACTTTACAAAGTCAGATTCAATCATATTATACAGATTGGTCAAAAATGTCCTATATAAGGGAACCAGTTGATTGCATCAAAGTCCCGACAAGCAGCATTCACTCCTGAAGAAGCGTAGAGCCACAGGGAGAGTCGTCTGCATTGTTAATGGCTTTGCAGCAATCCCTCATACTGAGCAAGCATGAAGCGACAGTGGAAAGAAAAACCACTCATTAGCGGGAAGGAAAAACCTCCAGCAGAACCGGGCTCAGTATGAACGGTCATCTGCCTCGACCAACTGGAGATTAGAGAAGACAGAGCAAAGACACAACAAGAGAGACAAACAAGCACAGAAGCACACATTGATCCAGTAATCTGTTCTACATTAGATGGTAGTAGCGGGTGATCTGTCTTCTCTGGATGATGTCACAGCTAACAGAACGCCAGACCAGGTGTACCTACTATGAAGAAAAAAGAGAGAGAACAAAAAGTTAAAAGCTGAAATGACAACAGTCATTTCAATGTAATGCAATGCAAAACTGGATAACAGTAGAAATCAGTAGAGTGAGAAAAATAAACCCTGATGTCCTCCAGTAGCCTGTAGTCTATAGCAGCATAACTATAGAGGTAGCTCAGGGTAACATGAGCCACTCTAACTATAAGCTTTGTCAAAAAGGAAAGTTTTAAGATTAGTCTTAAAAGTAGACAGGGTGTCTGCCTCATGGACCAAAACTGGGAGTTGGTTCCATGCACCCGCCTACTTATAACTAAACAGAAGTATAAACAAACGACTCCGTGAGCATCGGTAGCTGAATTACCAATCATCATCGCTAATCCTCACTGTCTATATGTCAAAACAGAAACCGTAATAAATAAAAACAAAAACAAAAAAAATACTTGCTGACAAATTTATGCAGAACTAATTTAATGATATCAAAATAAGAGGTTGGGTAATCCTTAACTGCAGAGTGTAGCAAATTTTAAAATTGGTGCTACGGCTCACCGCACAGGACGCTATATCTGTATCTCTCTGTCTTTTGTTGCTGATTTGCATGTCCAGTCAGTAGAAAATGGTTTATGTTTAATTTGAGGATATCGCTTTGCAATGAATGAATGGGCTATTTTGGTGTCATTTCTGTGAATTTAGACTGGTCAGCCTTGAACAGGCTGATTCTATACAGAGGTGGGTAGATTAGCCAAAAATTGTACTCAAGTAAGAGTAGCACTACTTCAACACATTTTTACTCAAGTAAAAGTAAAAAGTAGTCAGCCAAGAAATGACTCAAGTAAGAGTAAAAACGTATTCAGTAAGAAGGCTATTCAAGTACCGAGTAACTAACCATTACAGCTGATGATTTAATGTTTAAAAATGATGTAATCTGACAGAAAAATCTAAGGTTATGTGCAAATTCGGATATTTTATAGACAAAATATACACTAAACACACTAAAGACAAAATAAACCCTTTTCTAAATAATTTTTTTCAACATTAAACTTGAAAACAGTACTTACAGCAGGTAATGTAGTATATATCGAGATTAAAAACACATTTGTTTAAAATTGCCTTTGAATGTTCAAGTTAAAATGTTTTACTGTTTTCAAATGTTGTTTTTTGTTTCTACACTATCCCTACTTGCTTTTATTCTGTTTTATTTTCCTATATTTTAATCATGTAAAGCACTTTGCATTGTCTCTGTACTGAATTGTGCTATATAAATAAATTTGCCTTGCCTTGCCATATATAGCATGTTAGAACAGTGCAAAGTATTTCCTGTGACAATATTTACTATTTACTGTATGTTCATTTGACCTCCAAACGGCTCAAGTAGCTCAGCAGATAGAAAAATAGCATTAAAATAAAAAAGCTTGTGTACAAACAAGAAGTCTCAGTTTAACATAAACTCTAGTTTCTATGGTCGATTTACCAGGTTGTTGCTCTTTCCATGTTTGGACTTCTCACTGCCTTGCAAACATTATTTATGTCAGTTAAACTTATTCCCATTTTGTCACGTCACAACTTTGAGCTTCATTGTATTTTGTTGCAATTTTAAATGGTAGACCAAAACCAAGTGGCGCACAAGTGTGGTGTTGAAGGAATATTATACGATACTTTTAAAATAGATTTTCAATAAAATCTTTAAATTGTGCTATACATTTGTATGTGCACCCATTGCACTGAAACCAGGGAATAAAATCCTTCATCACTCAACTTCTAAAGAACTAGAGTCCACATGTGTGTAATTTAACAGAATTAACATGAGAAATATTGTGTTGCAGACGAGCAGTTCTGCACATTGCTCTGACATAAAACATGAAACATGGTGGTAGCAGCATCATGCCGTGCATGGGCTTTTTTCTGTTTAGAAAAACCATCCGTCAAATCCATCTGAGCTTAATGTATTTAAAATGGAGAATAGGGAAAAGGTTCAGTGTCTAAGTGTGCAACGCTGGTTAAACACCTGGAGCTTTAATTGCAGCAGAAATATTGACTCAGACAGGCTATTTTATTTGTAAAAAAAAAAAAAAAAAAAAGTATTATTCTCCTTCCACATTACAATTTGTCACTAACTTGTGCTGGTCTAGCATGTAAAATCCTGTGGTTGCAACATGACATCATGCGGATACGTTTAAGGATTTTAAGGATTTTATACAAGGCACTGTAAACAAGTAACACTTTATTTACCCTAAGATATAAATAATTGATGCGGGAGTTTTGTAATGGAAATTAATCCGTGGATACTGCTTCAGTGCAGATGTCTGTATGAATTAATCAACATTTAATTGGCTTAACGGTGTGTGTCACTTGGGATAAATTGGCCGCTGAAGAAACCGATAATGACCACAGCCTGATGTGTGGCTGTTTCTGTGTTTGACAACTTGAGATTGAGTGCATCTGTGCATGCGTGCGTGCATGCATGTGTATGTGTGTGTGTGTGTGTGTGTGTGCGTGTGTGTGTGTGTGTGCGTGTGTGTGTGTGTGTGCGTGTGTGCGTGTCTTCCAAATTAGCTGCAGAGAAAGGATCCCAAGGGTTCAATCCTGGTCACACACACACACACACACACACACTGTCATTTCATCGACTTGTGTTCCTCTCTAGAAAACTCCCTCTCATTAACGCACACAGTGTACCTTAGAGCCACTAAGCAGACCATTCACTTCCTGTTCTAATCAGCCACCGTGGCTGTCACACCATCCTCAGGAAATGATCAACAGGCTGCTGTCTGCTGTCACGATTAAACCACATTTTTCCTGTTCTTCGCGCCTCTCGACCAGGGTATGAGTTTTAACACCCTTCTCCCCTTATTGTCAGAGGAAAGAAGGTCAAAATCTACCCCTGTCAATCCTCACAGTGGTGTTGTTCGTCACAGATGTCCGAACAAGCTGATGATTTAGACACACCAGAAGCAAACTGACAATTTGAATATGTGTTTTCTTCATAGCACATCCTAATAGTCCAGAGGCAGCTGTCCGTGCTGGAGGAGGAGCTGGAGGAGTTTCGATTGGCACTCAGGCAGTATGTGGATTGTGCCTGCGTCCAGACAGGATGCTTACAGTCAGTTCATTTTCTCTTTATTATCCCTTCCTTCACAAACCATTAGGTTTGTGGTCATGTGGCCACAGTGCACATTATGCAAATTCATAATGAATCTTAGCATAGTTAAAACAGTGTTTCTCAACTAGTTGGATGCACCCCTAGGGTTGGGGGGGGGGGTGAAGGTATTGCAGGGGGAAGCAAGAACAGCCTTGCTTTTTTGTGTCCAGAAAATACCGGCCTTCTAAATCATTCTAAATGTGACAACAGCACCCCCTGCTGTTTAGTCTGTACCTGCAGTCAGTGTTATGATGAATACTATTAATAAACTCCTAAAAAAGTACAAAACCTAATGTAACTGGAGTTTGTCTTTTAATATTAATGGCTTAATAATATTTTTTTTCCATATGAGGTTAATGGCTAGTTAAAAGTAACAAGCCATCTTTCCAGAGAGAGATCGAGCTGCTGTGTCCGCAGGCAGTGAACATTTTTGTTACTTCCTTTGTTTTTTTTACTGCAGGTATGAGTCGAGCTAAAAACCCATATATATATTGTTGCTAATAATTTAAAAAAGTGTGGCAATGTTGAAAAATTCAAGTCGTTAGAAATCATTGATTTATATTATAATTGTAGTCATATATATGGTATAATTTTAAAAAGGATTCTGGGAAGTCTTCAGAATGGCAACTTTAATGCATTAAAACAAAATTTATAAAAGTTGCATTTTTGACCATTTTTGTTGGGATGGGGGGGGGGGGGGGCTGAAAATTTGTCCATTTTCAAAGGGGGTGCAACAGAAATATTTGAGAACCACTGCGTTAATACAACAAACTGTGTGTTTTGTTGGGATTTAATGAGACAGACCAGCAAAAACGATTGCTCCCTAGTGGAGTGGAAGGAAATATAAGTCTCTCCCAGAGTCGAACTTGTCGAGACTGAAGTTTTTACTGCCGTCAGATTGGATGGGCTGTGTCTGAATTTTTATTTTCAACTCTTGCTTTTCAAATAGATTTGACTCTGGACTGTGACTGTGCCATTTTATCACATGAATATGCTTTAATCCAAACTTTCGATTGTAGCTCCGGCTGTATCTTTGGGGAGTTGTTGAACCACAACCATAGTCTCACGTTTATTTGCAGGCTCTGACAGGTTTTCTTCCTTGACCGATAGATCAGTAAAACGGGGTGTCTTCTGTTGCCCATCTGATTCTTTCTTAACCTCAATAACACAATTTTATTAAAAGTTCTATCAAAATATATGAATACACCATTGTTTAATTTTAAACAGCGAGTTCATCAATATCAGCATAAACAACACAGTACTTTAAATTATCAGCTAAATTCTATCCATTCACCAAACAGAAAACTTGCTGCTGTAGAAACCAGGCACAGCCTGGACATTTCTCTGGAAATTTTAAAGTTGTATAAACTGAGTGAATCAGAATGTGAACCAAGTGAGCAATATATATGGAAATTGGACAACTAGGGACTTTTCTTTTGAAACGAGAGTTGAAGAGAGTGGAAAACCAAATTAAAATCCCGAAAAGAGATCAATGATCAAGATGATGATGAACCTGTAAAGCTTTAATCTTTTCTAATGCCATGAAAACACTAGTGAATAATTAAGAGGTTTACTTGATAATTTTATCATGATTTTATAGTAACAACACAGTTTAAACATATCATTGCCTACATCCTAACACGAAGAATATTCAAAATAGTCTGACATGAGGATGCAATGAGGGTTGTTGACACTTATAATTTTATGAGCTGTAGCAACCTCGAGCCAAAATAAAAGAAGGTATACTCGTCCAACGCCATCTGGGCTTGGGAAAATGTTTTAAGTGAATAATTATCTTGTCTGTAATTTTCCTCCATACTAATGACTGTTCAGGCTGTAAGATGCTGCAGCAGTTAAGTTAAAATTCATTAAAAAAATAAATCCTGTTATCTGTCATGTAGCAGTTTGAAGTGTTATCTTTCTTGACACGATTTTAGAATTACTAAATAGTTCAAGATAACAAACATCATCTGAAATCCAAACAGATTAGGAAGAGAAAATTTTGCTGCAGTGTTATGTGTCTCGCCTGTCACGTTTTGTTCTTGCTCTCAAATTGAGTTTACACACAACAGGATTGGAGAGCAGGGACATTTTACTTCTCCTCAGCCTTAATACAAAAATGTTTATCTTTGTTGCTTTATGACTAAACAAATCTTCAACCTGAGTCAGTCCTAGTTTTACTGTCACTTTGGTTTTAGAGTCAAACCAGCAGCCCGAAGCAGAGTTCGACATTTTACATGCTTTGTCATCTTTTAAATGCTACATTTTCTACTCATTTCTTCGATCAAATGCAAATACTGCTGCTCACAAGATCAAATGTTGTCAGATTACGATTGCATTTTACACTATAATTGTGGTTTTGATTGCATGGTAAAAAACAAATTGCTTGCACGCAGTGAGGGCACGGAGAACAATTTAGAGACAGAGGCTCTTTTGGGGGCCATGATGCAGCGCACTAATTAGCGGCTGCGTGACTTGTGCGCTCTCTTTTGTTTTGCACTCGGCAGCATCGCAGTTCAGCGGCTGGCAAATGAATCACGCTTCATCCTCTACGAATTCTGGGAGCACAACAACGTGTGGAAGAAGTGAGTATCCGCGCGTGCGTGGCCCACGCGCGTCAGCATTAACGCAGCGTGCTTTGTTTCACATTAAACTCTGCGTTGTGCTCTTTATCCTGCTCGGACTCATTAAGAGTGAAGGTTGGGCTAATGCCTGAACTTTAATGGAACTGGTGAGAGAAAAAAACAACACAGCTACAATAAAGTGGGAAGGAGCACCCGGAGGAATTAAAAGTGAAATGTTGCTGTTCTGTTTTTTTAATGGTGCCCTCCACATTTACTGGATAAATATGATTAACAATAAAAAAAATTATTAATCTTTTGCTGCAGCTGAATATTCTTTGTATGCTGTAAACAGATCCTATCCTTTTTTTTGAGTACATTCATTCTAAAGGAACTTCTTTTTTTCTTTGCTTTTTATTGCCTCCGATGGTAAAGTTGATTTAAAAAAGCCTTACAGTAAATGCTCTTTTTATTACACTACCATAAGCTCACTCTGAAAAGGTTGGGTCAATAATTAAGTACAAATAAAGAAACCAGATAAATGAACAAAAAAAAAACAAGAGCAGATGGTGTTTTTTTGTGATTTTGTGCTGCACTTTCTTCACTTTACACTTAAGCATTCAGTACCCTATACAATAGTTGCCAACCCTGGTGGAGATATGTTAAAACCCTTAAAAGAAATGAATCTAGATTCAATTGACGAATGCGATAGATGTTCCTGCAGCGCTTGTAATATTACCCATGTGTTTTAGCAAAGTCTGAGGCTGGAGGTTTATTGGGTGTTTTATTTTAAAATTATTTAAAATATTGTCGGACAAGAAACTGGGCCTTCTCTGCAGCTTTGTTCAGAATGTGGTTAAAAAAAAAGAGAGAAAAGTGAGAGATGTGATCTTCTTTGCTTCTGTAATATCATGTCTCAGGATTTTTGTTGTTGTCGTCATTACTCAAGGATAAACTCAAGGAAGTTGTTTTCCAAGGTTGAAAAAAAAACAACACTTTCAATTGGAGTTTCAGCAAACATTTACAATTTCTGGCAACCATCGATTGCCTTTGTTGAACAATAGAAATCTAAATGTAAACGATTTGCCAAGATGTTTTATGCCAGTTTTCTAGCTGTATATGAGAGACCTAGTCAACATCCATGTGTATATACAGGACTGTCTCAGAAAATTAGAATATTGTGATAAAGTTCTTCATTTTCTGTAATGCAATTAAAAAACATGAAATGTCATACATTCTGGATTCATTACAAATCAACTGAAATATTGCAAGCCTTTTATTGTTTTAATATCGCTGATTATGGCGTACAGCTGAAGAAAACCCAAATATCCTATCTCAAAATATTAGAATATCGTGAAAAAGTATACTAGTAGGCTATTCAACTAATCACTTGAATCGTCTAATTAACTCGAAACACTGCAGGATTTCCTGAGCCTTGAAAAACACTCAGCTTGGTTCAGTAAACTAAATCACAAGTATGGTAGTAGTTAAGAGACGACATAAGATTCTCACAGTAACTGGTGTACTGACCATGGCATTACTGTCCTTGATTGGCCTGCCAATTCCCCTCACCTGAACCCCATAGAGAATTTGTGGGGTATTGTGAAGAAGAAGCTGAAAGACACCAGACCCAACAATGCAAATGAGCTAAAGGCCGCTATTGAAGCATCCTGGGCATCCATAACACCTCAGCAATGCCACAGGCTGATTGCCTCCATGCCACGCCGCATTGATGCAGTAATCTGTGCAAAAGGATTCCCAACCAAGTACTCAGTGCATTCATGGACATTTTCAAATGTTTGATTTTGTTTTGCTGTTATAATTTTTTTTTACTTGGTCTGAGGAAATATTCTAATATTTTGAGATAGGATTTTTGAGTTTTCTTCAGCTGTACGCCATAATCAGCGATATTAAAACAATAAAAGGCTTGCGATATTTCAGTTGATTTGTAATGAATCCAGAATGTATGACATTTCATGTTTTTTAATTACATTACAAAAATTAAAGAACTTTATCACAATATTCTAATTTTCTGAGACAGTCCTGTATATATATATACATGCAGTTATGGGCAAAATTATTCACACCACCTTGCGGATTCAGGTTTAAAGTAATGTTTTAATTTTACAGACCCTTTAGCTTGGCAGTGACATTAACGTTTTGGAGTGGCCCAGTCAAAATCGAGGATTAAATCTCTGTGGAGGGAGCTAAAGATTAAGGTGATGTCAAGAGGGCCTTCCACCCTCAAAGGTTTTGAGCTCATTACTGTGAATAATTAGTTGAAATATTGGTGGAAACTTGCAAAGAGCTAGTTAGCAACTGTAAGGAGGGTTTGATGCTAAAATGTCACATAAGACATTTTCTTGACTGTTTACTTAGAAGGGAAACAACTTTATTTTGTAATACAACATTTTAAACTGACATATTATATATCTATTATATCTTGGGAGATATTTCATCACAAAAAAAAAGTTCTTGGTTTAATGAAGTTATTGTTGCATCTAAATCTGCGCTTAACAACAGGACATGTTGTACCAGCAGCTTGTGTGATCTCTGCTTTAAATGATCTTAGCGAGGGGTTGTACAGTCATTGTCTCTCATTGGAAATGCATGTTTGCTCCTCCGTCCCTCCATCCAATAATACTAAAGGCCACTCACCAGTGCTTTAATTAGCAAACTTGGATGATTTGCACCGCTGACAAATATCGATAGCACATCTTCTGATATGAAAGTAGAAGAGCTTTGCCAAGCGAATGAACCTTTGTACACAAACATTGGTCAGTTGTTGGTGTCCTATAATGAGTCTTTTCCCGGTTTTCAGCCACCTTCAGACCAACTACAGTAAAACCTTCCAGAGGGGGAACGTAGACTTCCTGGAAACTCCTGAGACCCTTACCACCATGCTTGTTCCTGGTAAGAAAACCAGCACAACCCTCAAAGGACCGCCTGCAGAATCTTTTAACAGCGCAGACTCTTTGGTCCAGTGTGTCCTCCCAGCATGTTTTCCATATGATTTAATGGGCAGTTGATAATGCCATTCATTATATACATTTAAGTCAAAAAGATCCACAATGTTCACATACAAAAAAAAATTACAGGTTATTGTTTTACATAGTTTTTGATAATTCACTGCTAGAAAATAAAGGAACATTCAAAAACACATCAGATCTCAATAGGAAAAGATCCTGTTGGATATCAATATGGAATTGGCAATATATTAGGAAGATAGGGGGGCCACATCATTTCATAAAAAAATTAAAACTATCGGCCCAAAGAGGGTTTTGAATCTGAAGTCACTGAAAAAGTAAAAATAAGAAACTTATTCAGCAGGCTTGTTCAGTTTGCTAAAATGTCATTGCCGGACAGGACCCTTTTTTAAGGAGCCAAAGTGCTTGTGTGCATGATTGACAACGTCGAGGCATGCTCCTTATGAGATGGTGGGTGGCGTCCGGGGGTATTTCCGCTCAGATCCTGACCAGGGCATCACTGAGCTCCTGGACAGCCTTCAGGTGCAACCTGGTGGAATCAAATGAACCCAAACAGGATTTCCTGTTGGACTGAATAAGATAAGATAAGATAAGATAGGCTTTATTGATCTGACGTTGGAGAAATTCACTAATTTCTAATTTCATAATTAACAGAATCAGAGCTGCATGGAGGCAAGTCAATAGTATCACTTTCTTCATCCTCCAAGAACCGCCTGCATAATCTTGACACATGAGGTCAGGAATTACCAGGGTTCGAGGTTAATTTATTCACAAAGCCACTGGAAGAACCCAGAGACCTGTCCAACAACGGGTCTAAAGATTTCATCCCCACACCTAATGGCAGTCAGGGCGCCACCATTTATCCTGTACAGGTCTGTGCAACACTGACCCGCCAACGAACGGATCATTATATTTCAGGCAGCATATCGTTCACCGCAGCGTCTCCAGACCCTTTTACGTCTGTCACATGAGCTCAGGGTGAACCCGCTCTCATGCGTGAATAGAACAGGGCGCCAGAACTGAACCAGCCGACTCCAGCGTTGGCTGGCAAACACCAGTGGAGCTCTATGGTACCAGGCAGTGAGCACTAGAGGACACCGGGCCCTCAGGCCACCATCATAAAGTCTGTTTCTAATGGTTTGGTCAGAGACATTCATGCCAGAGGCCCGCTGAGGTCACCTTGTCTATTTTTACGAGCTGTCATGTTGATACAGTCATATTCAACAAATTAAAAATATGTTCCAATAAGGTTTGTTTGTCCGATTAAAGGCAACTTTACAATAACAAACTATAGGCAGGGGCCCAAATGTCTGTAATGAGAACTTGCCATTTTAAATTTGCCTGGTGCGATATTCTCGTCTTAAATGCTGTGTTTCCATCAGCTGTAAGCGGAGAATCATCATAATTAACAGAAATAACAGAAGTGTTGAAAACATCAGTCTGTGTGTAATTAATGACGTGTTTCACTGAGCGAGCCACTGAAACAAATTAACTTGTTGATGATATTTTGATTTCTTAAAGGCATACTATGCAACATTTTTCAGTTAATTAATGTGCTCCATACCGTTTTGGATGATTAAATGAGTCCTTTCAGGTCGAACTAAGGTTTTCTCGGCCGCCCTGGTGGTCTGTGGGGGAAATACTGCACTTGCAATGGGGTACCGCGCGCGAGCTATTTTTAGAAACACAACGTCACGATGACGTCACATCACGTGGTACGCAGTGGGGCAAACTCCGGAAACCCGCCGCTGTTTCGCTGTAAAAGAGACGTGCGTTACCCTTGGTTTTACTCGGTAAACGACTGCTTTTTCCAAATCTAAGACCATGGTTTTTAAACATTGTTGCTATGGAACGTGCAACAGCGACTCGAGGTACGCTGATCGGCAGCATATGACGCTTGGTACACCGGGGCGGTCGGCCTACACAACAGTTCAACCCGGAAAAAGTTACCAAATTCAAGTACATATGTAGCAAGCATTTTGTCGGAGGAAAGGGCACAACCGAAGAACATCCTGACCCAATTCCAGCGACATCAAGTCAAGGTAAGAGTATTTTGGTGGCCGACATGTTAATAAAGTAGCGCCTGCTACCATGACAGCATATAGGCTATCATGGTAGCAGGCGCTAACATGATAGCCTGCTACCAGGATAGCTTACTCAAAAACATTTCAAATGAGACAAACATTAAACATATACCCATTCCTGGACGGTGATTGCAAACAACAACAAAAAAAAAAAAACGCCGACACTGCCATGATCGCCGCGCAGGAAAAAAAAACAAAGCTTACCGTTCATCAACTCGGCCAGTTTTCCAGTCTTTTTAAGCCCTCGAACCTCAAGCTATCGTTTGAGCTGAAGGTTGGTGTGTTCTTCGACAGTTCGGCCAGTAATCCGTGCGCCTGGGACATCGTCTTGGGAAAGTTTAACGGCTGTAAAGTCGGTCATATCGCTGTTTCTGTTGCGCTTGTAATAGCTGGGTTATCCGTGCGTTCTCTCCTGTGTGCCCTACCTAAGCGGCAAAAGGGGCGTTGCTCTTGAGACGGTGACGTCACGTGCGCGGTACCACATTGCAAGAGCCCTCGGCCCGCACACACAGGCTCAGAAGTCTGGTGCAACACCGCGAGAGTCGGTCTTGCTTTACTGCGAGAACTCCATGTGTTTTTGCCCTGCCATTCACTATATGCACGCGCGAAAGCAACAACAAAGAACCGCGTGTTAACCACAAATAAACATGCAAGCATATCGAGTTTTATTATTATTATTATTATATTTTTTTTTTATGTTGGCGAGACGCGGCGGCCGCGGCGAGGCGGCCGCTGCGGCCGCCGCGCCAAGATAGCGCCTGGCTTGACGAAGGAACCAGAACAGCTGAGCATCTTTATGACAGTGCACTTTTACTTTCGCCCTCTGGGGGGAGCCTCGCTGGAAAATCAACCCCGGTTGCATAGTATACCTTTAAATATGACTGTAGCTGTGAGATTCTGGATTTTCTGGGGGGGGGGGGGGTTAACCCTCAACACATTATATACCGTCTGTGTCTCACCCGCAGCTTCTTGGTGGGTCCTCAACAACAACTGAGAGCTCCACAGCACCACTCACCAATCGTCACCAATGGGTGTGAGGAGCAAGCAGACACCTGTCAACACATCGCCAGTCCACAGAAACGCCTCTCACTCCTCAAAGCAGCATCACTTGTGAAGCCATGGTGATTAGTATTTATGACTTTCCATGTTCCTTCAAAGTTCAGTGGTAGCTCCAGTAGCTCACGTCTGTGTCTGTTTACACTTGTACAAGAAGAAGCTCTTTAACCCTAAAAGCTACGAGCTCATCAGTGACCCATCCGATGGTCTGACACGTTCGCCGGCACGTCAGTCCGAGCTGAGCCGAAATATTGTTGTGTTTGTTTCTTCTTTTTAAGGACATTGAACCGATTACGGTCTGGTTTTAGGATTATATTCATAGTTAGGTTTGGTTTGAATTTACATTTTATTATCATCGTTGTTGTTTGCGTTAAATGGGCGTCCTCGTTTGGGTAAAACATTGTGTGAGGGCGAACGAGACGTGGTTATGAAGCACTTAGAATGACACTGTATCAATTGTAGCAGCTCCAGGGAGCTCATTAAACTATACTTCTGTAGTTTCTATCTTTAATGTGTTTAACGGAGACGACGTCTCAAATAAAGATGATATCGTTGTGTATGCTGTGTGCATTTCTTGGAGTTTTGGTTCCTGCAAGTGTTTTTTAAACCACACGGTTACGGTCACATTTCTAGTAGGAATTGGGCTTAAAATGCTTCATTTGGGTTTGTGCACCATTTGCTGTTTTCCGGATCATCTTTTCAGGTCTTCCTGAAAATGTTTAATGTATGCAGTGTCTTGCATTTTTATTCGGCCCAGCTGAGTAAAACATTGTAGGAGCACTCTTCACTTCGTTTAGAGCTTTCCAAAAAAGCTAAAAAAAAAAAACTGTAATTTTTTTCCGAGGTAGCTCTTCTGTGTTGATCTACCTCCTCAGGACAAGACTCTGCTGTCCACCTACACCTTAAGGACGAAGGACACTCTTTTGAGGACCAAAATGTCCACATTTTGGACAAAGAAGACAGATAGTTTGAAAGGGGTGTGAAGGAAGCCATCTACGTTAAGAGAGAAAAACCAACCTTAAACAGAAGAGGGGGCCTCAGGTCCCAACTCTCAAAAACTTACAACACAGCAATTGGGTTGATTCTTTCCAATTATCACCACTTCCTCACCTCCATACAGGTGATTAAAACATTGCTCTTGTAAGCCAGGCCAATAGCGACCTTAATGACTCCTCGTTACAGAGGCGTGGACCAGTATCGGTTTAACGACATTAACGACTCCCCATTACTAAGGGGTGGACCTATTCCAGTTCAATTTGCATGTTTCCTAAGCCATTACAAGGCCTTTGTTGGGCAGTAGTATAAAGCTTGATACTCCACATTACTCCAGACTTTTTGAATTGAGAAAGCTTTCTGGATAGGAAGCCAAATGTCTTCAAACTTCGGGGGGAAAAAAGTCCATTTGTTTTGTTTTTTTAACTTTTTTGGAATGACCATAACCTGGATGACTGAGAACCTTCATCAGCATTCAGTTAGAGCCGTTTTTTGGTTTGTCCCTCTGCAGCTAGAGAGCGATTCCTCTGTGCAAAATAACTCAAGCTCAGGTGAATAGGATAGAGAAATTGCTTTAAACCTAATTTTCAGCTCTTGCCAAAGACTCTTAAAGATATGGACTTCGATTAGGCCAGGCTAACACACGAATGTGCTTCGAGCTAAACAACAGTCTTTTTTTTGGGGGTCGTAGTCCTGCTGGACAGCGAACTTCCACCCCAGTCTCAAGTCTTTTGTAGTCTCTACCAGCTTTTCTCCCATGTTTTTCCTATATTCATCTTCCTATCCTGATCAGCTTGCTTGTTCCTGCAGACCAAAGTCCTCTGCACAGCATGATGCTTTCTCTACCACGTATCACGGTGGCAACGGTGTATTCAGGTTTATATGCCGAGTGAATTTTTGTCTCATCTGAACAAAGGACCTTTCTTTGTCCCTCGCATGGCTTTTAGCAAAGTTCAAATGGGACTTCACCTGGTTTTATGTTTGTCACTGTTACACAAAGGACTAGTCTCTGTAGTCGAGAGACGCCGACTAAAGGAGACTGCATGCCATACTTTTCGGATTCGTTGAGACTCATATTTTAACGGGGTCACGGCAAGTGAATAGCTTTCACAGTTCACTGCATTTGAGGAATTTTTTGTGACAATGGACTTGAACTGGGAGTATAGCTCTGTTATTATTTGCAAATGGCTCCACTGTTTGGACACTCGGCAGCACTGCAGCTTCAATAGGCAGGAACTGCGTATGAGATGGACGTCATCTGACAACGTGGCTTCTTCTTGTTTCACATTAAACCAGCTAGGCAGCATAACACCATCCAAGCAGGAGTATCAAGTTGGATTTCAGGAAGATATACAGGAAATTCTGCCAGCAACAGGCCATGTTCGATAAATAAATATTACATTAATTCAACTGTAACATCAAAATCTAGTTATTACAGTCTTTTAAGTCCAGATCAAAATATTTTAACCAGTTAAGCTGTTTTGGTTTGATCAGACAAAAATACCTCTTTGAATCTTTAAATTGTTTTCAAATACATTATTTTATCTATATAACTCCTTGTGCTTGAGTGTGCCCCTAAAATAATAAGAATTTAATTGTAGGTTGTCCACCTCAGCACAGCTTCCTTTTACTATAGCAGCTGACTGACCCTTCCTCTCTTTTAGGGACTAAGGGTCTAATTATTGAATAAGAAAGTAAAATAAAATGTCTACATTGTAAATGGACAATTGCATTAAACATTTACAATATAAAAAAACTTAAATTTGATTAAAATAAGATATATACTTAACTTTATTGTATCATTTATTGCCCTACGCTGCAGTACATCTAGATTTTGGTTGATCAAACTTACCATATTATTAGTTGCCGGGGCTTCCCCTTCGATGGTTAAAGGCGATTGGTCTAAAGTTGACTTTTTGTGCAGGTTAACCAATCAGATGCAAGAATCCTTTTAAAGCCCTACAATGACTATTTAGACTTTTTATAATGCGGTAGAGCAAAGAATCGTTTTACACAAACAATACAAAATGTCTATATGTGCCTTTAACATATGATAAAACCTTTTCATTGAAAATGTTAGGGTTATTATGATTATGTATGTGATTCCAAAAAAAGTAAAAACAAAACAACTGGACTTGACCATGACCTGGATGACTGAGAAGTTCACCAACTTATGTATGTGTTTAATGCACTATTTGAGCTGAAATATTTCAAATCTAAGCATTTATTAACCGTATAATTTCCAGTATTACTTAAACTATGAGATATTATGATAATAGTTGAATATATTTATTGGATTGTTGCACCTTTTGCTTTTGATAATCTTCTTGATGATTATGGTTATGACCAATATGACTTTCCAATGTCTTTAGGTCATGATGCAGATTAAAAAATTTGAAGAATTTAATTGCTAAGTATTTCAGAAACTTTCAGGTCAAATAGAAAAGTAAGATTAATCCTGTAAAATTGAAGCGCAGATCCGAAGTGTTAAACATCTATATTCTGTGTGGGAGTCTGTAGATGTCGGTCTGGGGGCCCCTATGGAGAAACTTGGTCTGCTGATGCTTTGGGCCGCTGCTGCATAAAACTAACAGGAGTACAAATCAAATGGCAAACAAACACAAAGCTAGCACAAGCTGATTTAGATCCGCTTATCTTTTTGCTTTGCATTGATATAATACAAAAACCGTACGTGGAATCTGTGCACAAGAATAAATAATAGAAGTCAAGGATTCATATGCTAAGTTTTTCGATAATGTTTCCAGTAAAAAAAAGATTGTAATAGCGATTAAATCTTATTAGAACATTTTGACTTTTACTACCAACAACACCAGCAACAAAATAGGTGCTTTAAGTTAAGAGTTGTAACTTGAAGTTACAACTCTGTGTTGGTCAATCACTTGAAATTACAATTTTTTTTCACATTAAAATCCAAGTTTTGGTTTGTTACATAACAAAAATGTGCAAGGGACATCTTAGCAAGGCATGGATAAAACAGACTTCAATTATATATATATATATATATATATATATATATATATATATATATATATATATATATATATATATATATATATATATATATATATATATATATATATTATTTTTATAAATCCATATAAGAGGATATTATGTGTTTTTTAGCCCCCCTTTCACTTAACATAAATGCATTCATGTTTGTTAAAGGGTACAAACTAAAAATGGCAGCAGTAACACAGACCAGGATGATTAAAACTTAGGAGACGGTCGCGCCTCTTGTCAGCGAGTTTTGAGTTTCAGTATCAACTTCCTTTCCCATTAATATTTTTTGCTATATGCAGCAGGTTGCGGGTTAAAAACATTCCTGTGCACCACATCCATATAATTCAACCCTTCAACTCCAAATGTCTCATTTTTGATATTCAAATATTTCTGAGACCTCTAAGTCATTATTTTTCTGAACATACAATTTACAACATACAAATGAATATATTTTACACACCCATTATAAAAATGCAGAAAACGTGAGGAATTTTTTTTTTTTTTTTTTTTTGGTTTAACGTGTCAAGTGTGATGCAAAGAAAATTTCAAAGCCTAACGTTTCATTTTTTTTTTTTTTTTTTTTTTTTTAAAGCAACCAAAAATGTAAAGTTTCCTCACAATTACCTGTATCAGGCTCTAAAGCAGGGGCCTGCAACGTTTACAGTCTAAAGAGCCATTTTGCCTACAGTCCACTGAAATTAAACTCACTCAGAGTTACAAATGTTGCCTGGCCTTTTGAAAAAGGACAAGTTATAATTTTTGATAAAGATCTACTGTAGGAAATATGTTGTCATGGTTAAAGAAACGCCCTTTTATGTCTATTTTGAGGTTTAAGAAAAAAGAAGATGGACGGGATGTTGATATTTCTGGATAATGATGTAAAAAAAATAGTTTCCAACATAATGAAGAAACTTTGATTTAAAATTAAATATTACTGGCACTTTTAGCATCATTCAGTTGTGAAAATTAAACACAATTATTCCAAGAAAAAAAACTGCTAAAACATGCATTTATTATCATTATTGCATTTAAATACCATAATAAAAACAGAATTTGTAGCCAAAGTTATTAAGAGCCACTGTGGACGATCCAAAGAGCCACAGGTTGCAGACCCCTGGTCTAAGGGGTGAAAACCCACCTTTCAGACTTACAATCTGATCCCCACCAAAAAACACGCAGACGGGCAGATCGTTTTTACATTTTATTGATAAATTATCTGTTAAAAAGACTCATGAACCATCTTTTCCTTCCACCTGACTTTACCCACTCTTACTGAAATCAAACTAAGTACAAAGTATTTTCTAAATGTTACCTACATCATCATCATCATCATCGTCACATTCAAAACAAGGTTCAAACTGTGCCCGCTGCCGGAGATACAGAGACGGGATGTTGCACAGAGTTCACTGGAGGTCGGACAGCAGCGATTTAAGCGGAGGAAGGAGGGTTTACATTCGAACGCGGAGCAAAAACAGGAACTTCACAGCCAGGATCCCCCCTCTGAAATGGAGCGGGACACCGCCTCAGCGACGGGGAAGTAGACAACATGCACAGGTGAGCCACGCTATGTTTTTGGGGTTATCTTTGAGAAGCGTCGAGCGGATTACGAGACTGTTTAGGAAAATGTCCAGAAAAGGTTATTGTTGAAATATGGTTTAAAAGCTGCAGGCACTGAACAAAAGATCTTTTTTTTTCTTCTTTTTTTTAAACAAAAAAATTTACTCATCTAGAACCTTTGAAGACTAATACTGGGCCGCAAAGTTGGCACGCATGGGTATATAGTGACAATCATGTTTAAAAAATCAATCATTTTATACAGCAAAATAATATAATACTATGTCATAGTGGTTATAATAGAGTATGAGTGTGCAACTTTCAGTAGCTGGAGTTGAACTAGCAGCAAAACAATTTTATTTGCATAAAATATCTGTGCAAATGGGAGGGATCTGATTATTAAACTGAGGACAGTGCCCGCTCATCGCTGACACAGACTGGTCCAAAACGGCTAAATTTAACCCGTTTTAAAACTAACTCTCAAAGTTAGTTCAAAACTTTAAAAGTGAAGGTGTGCGCCAAGTATTAATTTCAATCACCTTTAAGTATCAAGCTTTAATAGTTTCTGATTCTTGGTTATTTGCAGGTCTTTGTCAGGATTTGAATGAGTGCCAGCTTTGGACAGGCGGCAGGGTCAAAAACAGTCCGACATTAACAAGACGCATCCCCCTGCAAACACTTCTCCAGACACGCTACACTTATACAACCGGACTGCTTTAACGTAGGAAGAATATGGGGTGGGGTGAAATGAAATTTTAAAAAAAGAACAGAGGGGTTTGCACTTTGGGCCGTGCTCAGCTCCTTCCCCGCTCTAGGCGAAGCTGTTTTCTGGGTAGCTGACTTTGATCGCCCCCCAGTAGCAGGCTCGTACGAGACAGATGAGACCCAGCAGGTAGGCAAACGCCCAGGACACGTAGGTGGCGTTGTAACGTCTGGCAAAGTCCCGAGTGCCAACCTGTTAGAACACACAAAAATTAAAATTACATGACAATCGGTGCCTGACAAACTTATTTCCATCCTTTTAACTTTTTCACATTTTGTCATGTAACAACCACAAACCCGAGTGCATGGTGTTGGGATCTTGCATGATAGGCCACCACAAATGAGTGCATGATTGCTAAGTGAAAATAAATGATGCCCAACCTGAGTCAACAGAGCCACCTTTGCTACAGTTACAGAGTCCTTTGAGGTCCGTCAGATTGGATCTGCGAACGTCCATGTTCAAGTCTTGCCACCGATTCTCAGTTAAACGCATTTCTGCCATATGCCATCAAATGCATGAGGCAGGAGGTGAACCTTGGCCCCAGCCTCCAGCCTTTTCCTCTTCCATTAGGACCAGATTTGTGAAGAAGCCCACCATTAGTTGTCCGTTTACCAGATTCATCCCACATGAGTAATAGGGGTAACACTTTATTTGAAGGGGTGTACATAAGACTGACATTACACAGTCATAAACATGACATAACACCTGTTATCAACATAAATTACTCTTTATGAATGTTTAGGACTGTTGTCATTAATTGTCATTCGGTAAATTATGACACTATTAAAGCAAAGTTGACATTGTTTAAAATGTCTTTGTTATGACAACTTGACATTAACAGAGACAAGGTTAAATTTAGGGTTTGATTTGGGATTAGGTTAAATTAAGGGCTTGATTTAGGATTAGGTTAAATTAAGGTCTTGTCATAACAAAGAGATTTTAAACAATGTCAACTTTGCTTTAATAGTGTCATAATTTACAGAATGACAATTAATGACAACAGTCCTAAACATTCACAATGAGTCATTTATGTTCATAACAGGTGTTATGTCATGTTTATGACAGTGTAATCTCAGTCTTATGTAGACCCCTTCAATTAAAGTGTTACCGTAATAGGTGTCTGCAGCTCCTCCAGATTTATCACAGAGAGCTTCTCTAACAGTTTTCCTTCTCTGCCAGTCTAGGTGGATGGCCATCTAGGTAGGTTTGCAGACATGCCTTACTGTTTGCATTTCCAGGTTGTTGATTGAACAGGGCTTTCTGAAACGTCCAAAGCTTCTGATATCGCGTAATGACCTAAACCTGCTTTAAACTTCCTATTCAGCTTTGCTGTACTGTTTTCCTTGGTCTTGGTGATGCTGAGCATTTACTAAATTTCTCTAATAAACCACAGAGGCTTCATAGAACAGCTAGATTAATGCTGACATTAAAAATTACACAAAAGGTGGATTATATTTACTAATTAGGTGACATCAGAAGGCAATCGGTGGACCAAAATTGATTTGAAGTCCCCCAATTAGCAAAAATAGTCCATCTTGTGTGCAATCTAATGTCAGCATTTAGGGGGAATCAAAGTAAAGGGGGGAAATGTAAACACACTCAACACTTTTTAGATTTTTTTTTTCAAATATAGGTTATTATTCTTAAACTGAAAGATGGATGGATGGATGGATGGATGGATGGATGGATGGATGGATGGATGGATGGATGGATGGATGGATGGATGGATGGATGGATGGATGGATGGATGGATGGATGGATGGATGGATGGATGGATGGATGGATGGATGGATGGATGGATGGATGGATGGATGGATGGATGGATGGATGAAGGGAACTCTGCATGGATTAATAAATGTATGTCCAGACCGGCAAACAGGCAGGCTGTTGGATGGACAGAAAGATTGATGGATGGGCAAACAAATAGATTGACAGACATTCCAATGGATGGACTGATGGGCGGATCTTTCAGACAAAGGGACTCAAATGTAGAGTAATAAAGATATTATTTTAAATTATTTTTTTATTACTTTTTCCACACTTATCCAGACCTGGCTTTAATTATAATCCATACTTTTTCAGGCTCTTCCTAACAGCAAAGGATCCCTGCATGGATTTGGAATATCAAACGTTAAAAGTAATTTTCCAAGTTTTTTTCGCAAATCATAATTGTCTTTTTATGGCAACCACCATAAAAGTTGCCATGATACGACTGCTTGCTATGAAAAGCGCCGATTACCAAGACAAAAAACACACCAGCAAAAGAACAAGAACAGACCGTACTCACTGTTAAGCCCACTCCAATGAAAATGCAGATCATTCCTACAGTTATATAAGCACAACAGCGCCTCCTGGGGAGAGCACTGCCAACAGACGATCTGCAGGAAGAGTCAGAACAAAAACAGGAGGAAAAAGAGCAATGAGGTTCATTTTATGCAGATAATATGCCTCAGAAGGCTTTGTGTGAGAAATCTCAAAAGACTGATCCACATCTGCACACGGATGACCATGTGAGTAAAAAAAATAAATACAAATTTCCAAGTTACACGAGGAGAGTCACATGAGCTGCTCCAGACGAGTATATATCATCCAGACCCAATGCAAACACACGTATGAGGGGTCGACTGCCCTCAAGCGGCAGACTGGCATCTCCTTTTTCCCCCCCTTGCATCATAACTTTTCTTTTCTCCCCTTCTCGGCACTCACATGCCCCTCATGTGACTGAACTTGAGCATTCTTGAAGGATCACTGAAATTCATATTGCCTGGGGGGCACAGATCACCTGATATTTAGTCTTCCCTCCAGTTCTTAAACCCCGCCACATTTCCTCCTCCTTCCTGCCTCCAGTCCCAGTTCATTACTAGCATTCTCCTTTCTTTCTAGACACGCATAGTGAGAAATAAAAATGGACAGGAATCTACTACGGTTTCCAACCAAACCACTCTGAAAGCAAAATGTGGGAACAGACAAGAAATTGCTGTGTGTCTATCAGTATAACTTGGGATTGTTACCTTTAAATTGGTGTCACACCTTAACTTCCAGTTGCCCTTTAACATAAAAAATGTCATGTGGATTCTTGTTACTGTTTGGATTTTGCTTTTTTTTTTTTAGACATGAAGATTTTCAGATAGCGATAAGAACTTTTGGAAATGAGTTAGGATTGGTTAATGCATGCAAAAACAGGACCACATTGGTATTTTTACTCACTCTAAACTGATTCTCCTTTACGTTACATAAAAAAAGCACTCATGTTACAGTTAGATTGTCTCCCAGTTTTTAAAAATATTGCAAAATCCTACAGATACCAGGATGAAATCATTAAAGAAAGTATATTTTTAACTGAAATTGTGAGTTTCTATAAAAACCCAGTGAAATTTAGCTTTTTGGGTTTTTTTTTTTTTTTTTCATAAAATTATATAATCAGCCTGAGTATGAAACCAACATCATGTTTTGGTGAAGTCTGGACCGTAGCTCGTTTCTGTCTCTACTGGCTCACTTCTTCTTTAAACAATGTATACAGGCCAACTTCGGCAGAAATGAAAGCAAAAAGCTTTCTCATCTCTGTTTCTCCAAACATTGTGTGTCCCTGAGATTTTAGGGTTTAATTTATCAATTGTCCTGATGCTGGACTGATAATAAAAAAAATCAGTCCGACATCCAGACCATTATTATCTGTTGAAGACAGCCTCAAGTGCCTCAGTAAATAACAAGCACATTTATTTCAGTAACTCAATGCAAAACTGAAACTGGTATTCAGATTCATTAGAATCATATATTTTGAGTGTTTATTTGCAGTTAATCAGGATTTCTCAAAAGATATTAATAATACATATATGTCCAATAAGAAACATTTCAATTACAAACAAGAAAGAAAGTCCCTCAAACTCTCAAATGGGGTTTGCTGCACAGTCCCATCAGGGATCCGGTTATCACATTTTAGCATCACTTTGTAAATGATTTTGCTTTCCACCAAACCTCCCATTATGTTTGGATACAGCACTCTGAACAACTGATTTCTTAATCTAGCCATTTAACTATATACCTAATAATGCAAAAATAATACCTAAACCAGGAACTCTCAATACATATTATTCAGGTTTTTATCATCGTTGTTAATATTATTTTAGAGTCCATTTCTCTTCTGCCTCCACATTCTGCGAACGCTGCGTCATCTGTGTTGGCCCTCTTACAATGGCGCTGTGTGTAGGACTTCTAAGAAATTACGATTCTTGTTGCACATTTAACATCTTATGACAACAAACTGAGCATGGTCTCTGATATCAAGGAAGCGGCTTGCTGTCAGTGCACACACAGTGCATCTTGATTGTTTAACGACACTTGGAAATACACACAGATTCTGAAATATAGATGAAAATAAATGTAGATAAAGAAAGACAAATAAAGGTTAAATGACGATACATTGGGTTTTTACAAGTAATCCACTGACTAATGCAGAGCCATAGCTCATCATTTCTCTCAACAAGCACCACTTTTTCCATCTTGTGACCGGCCGACCTTACTACCACCACATGTAAGACCGCCCTTTATAATTCCCGTCACACGTCTAGATTAGCTTCCCCTCCTCTGTGCACTGCAAGCCCAGACCTCTAAAGCATCCGGCTGCAGTAGGTTTAACCTTTAAACAAGCATTTGATTACAGCAACAAAGCAATGTACAGCTTACTTCTAAGGATTTTATCCATGCAGTGTAAATACCAAAACCTAATCTGTGCAAGTAGTGAAGTAGTTAGCAAGTCACTTTCTTTAACAATTTAGAGATAAAACTAATATGTTGTTACACATGTTTTTCTTCTTCTTTAAATACGTCATTCAGGTTAGAGGTGGGCGATATATCGAGTATACTCGATGCATCTCAAGTTTTCCTCCGCGCGATAGTTAAAATGACTTTATCGGGACCATCGCGTGTAAATTTTCATGGCAAGATTGAGCCGCTGTATTTAATTCACTGAGTTTAGTTTTTCCCACATGCTGTGAATGCATCACTTGCTCCTCCTCCAAACTTTAATCTTTAATGTGACAATATTGCAATTTGTGAAAAGCTTCTATGTGCAGCTGTGGCTGGAAAAAAATGGCTAAAATAAAACATTTTAAATTCATTTTTATTTTGCAATCAATTTTTCAAACAAAAAAAATGTAAACATTAATATGAGATATGCCAATGCAACTTTAAGCACTATTTGGCTAAAATCATTTGTTAATCAAGGTTATTTGAACATATCACGATATATATCGTGTATTGTGATAAAGCCCAAAGATATCGGGATACTAGATTTTCTGCATATCGCCCACCCTTAATTCAGGTTGAGAGTAAATTAATTAAAATGAGAGTTTAGTAAGAGTTGAATAGTTTTTGTCAAACAGTTTTATTTTGTTTTTCAGAATCTGAAAACTCTTGAGAGATGCTTTTAAAATCTGCACCTATTTTTTCCAAGTCTTTGAGGAAACGTCTCAAAGTCATAAGCATAAATTAACTACCATCATGGATTTGTGTTGAGGATATATGCGTTAACTTCTGTATACTTCTTAGCAAGTGTCAGCTCCTCAAAAACATCTCAACTATTCATCATGGGACAACAGCAGGGTGTCTTTCACTCTCAAACTACGTTCCATTGGCACAACATCAACTTCAAAATCCAACATGGCTGCCTCAAACATAAAACGTGGTAACAGTCAAAATAATTTTTTTTTTGCCATATCTGTTTAAATCTCACTATGTCACAAATATTTACTGTACAACCTTTAATAGCTAACATTTAAACATGTTAACAAGAAAGAATTGGTGTACATATTGGCAAACTTATTTGCCAACATTCAAACATGCTGGCAAGCACGAGTATGAGGGAATGTGCTAGCATATTTTCTATTGCTCCAACATGTTAAACATTAACAAAATCTTTCAAAAATATTAGCAATAACTTTTAAATATATTTACTAATAATTTTCAACATAATAGCAAACAGGCGTAATGATTTTCACTATTTTAAAGAAACATTTTTCTAAGGAACTACTATGCTGGCAGACAATAATTGTTAGCAATTAATTGTTAGCTAATATCTCTTAGCAGACATTAGCAACGTTTGCTAGTGTCTGCCAATATGTATAATATTGTTTAAACACAAACAAATTGGCATATTTGCAAATTTTTCAACAGACAGCATTAGCAAGCTTGTCAGTGAAGATTTGCAAACATGTCTGAGCATTAACCATATTTGTAGGTTTCATCATATTAGCATATATTTATAAACATCTTATCAAACAATTAAGTTAGCATAATTTGCTAACGTCTCGTGGCATCTTAGCGAATATGTCTGAGCAATAGCAAACATTCTAGCATATTTTCTAATGTTTGCAAATGTCAAACATCATAACATGTTAGCAAACATGTCTGAGCATTAGAAACAACTGTAAAAGCTCATGTCCCGTTCTGTGTAGAAACTCACATTTTTTTGCAGTGGGGACACTTGGCTAGCGTGTTAAATCGAAGCTCCATCCACTGTGGAGACAAAAGATAAAAACAATCCTTTATTTTCAGCATTAAACAGTGTTTACATACACGACCTGTCAAAAGTTTAGACTCACCTTTGTCATTCAATGACCTTTCCTTATTTTTACCACTTTCTACATTGCTAATACATAGTGAAGACATCAAAAAACATGACTTAAAACTATAGAATTATATATAATACAATATCAAAAACAAATTTGTGCAATAGCTCAAAACATCTTGTCTATTATTGCTTTTTTCTAAATAACCCCCTTGATTACTGCTTCTCTCAATTAGCTTCATGAGGTTCGTCACCTGAAATGGTTTTCCAACTGTCTTGAATGAGAAGGGGAGTCCAAACCTTTGACTGGTCGTGTACACTCACATCAACACAGATATTTAAAAACACACTACAAGGCTACTCTAGTTTCTGCGCAATCAGCACAAATTTCACTGGGTCTAATTTCAAAAGATGTGTTTTTAAGGTTTGCAACGATTTATTATTGGCCAAATTAGCACCTCATAATTCAGATCTTATTTAGGTGGAGTTGTATTAGTTGTTATTTTATCTGGAGTTTAAAGAGTAGTAATAAAATCATTAACACAGATCGCAACAGCACAATAATTGAGCATAATTAACCAGTTAACAGAAGACGAATGTTTAACTCTTGACATGTGGCTTCAGTGAATAGAATGACATTTATTTAAAATATATAGCTTTATTAATATAAGCAGAAATGTTCAAAGGTTAACTAATGACTTGCAGAAAAGTTTGCAATTGTACATCAACCTTTTTATCTTTTTAAATGAATAGATTCTCTGAAAGCCATATGTGCACAGAGTGATACCATCAGCGCAAAGAGAGCCACAGATTCAAACAGGTGTTAGGATGTTGTTAATATGTCCCCCCCAGTAAGACCAGCTTTTATTCAACCTCTTGCTGTGCTGGGGGAGAGCCATCGCTGGGGAGACCAGACATCGGCTGAGAAGAACTGGCGTCCCCGCTGCCCTACAGAGGCCGCAGGTGACAATGTGCAGACGTTAAGAGGACAACAGTTCAAATGCGGGTCGGTAAATTGGGGGCCTTGGTTCTGCATACGTTTGTGACATTAAGTTAGAGAAACTGATCATGTCGAATATCGTTGACAGAGCGGGACATATAACGTTGTATGTAAGCGAGAACTAATCTGAAAAAAATGTTTTGTGTGGCTACTACTTAGAAACGGAGGATAAATAAAAACATCCAAATCAGCTACTTGAAACAAATAAATAACCCAAACTGGTTCCAGAATTCTCTTAAAAATCTAGATGTTTTCGAACGATAAATGCTACATAAACTCTACTGTATTTATGATGTGTACAAGCCTTTCAAAATGCAAGCTTTATGTGGCATAAAAGAGAGGAAAAAAAAACATATTTTCCATGTGAAATGTGACATATATGCTGTACAACTGAGATGAAGAATAAACCCGTGGGTTTGAGGGGTAAACTATGACCCAACAATACTCTGGTGCATAAGTATATTTTATTAAAACGAGTATTTTATATGAGCACCTTCTGATTTAGTTCCAGTCTTAAGGAGTTCCCACCAGTAGACTGGATTAAGAGTCAAGTTTATCTGTTCTAGTTGGATTTTTCTATAATTTGTTGTATTAGATCACAAAGGAATCAAAATTATCATATTGTACGAAAGTATCAGTCAGGGGGAGAACCAATAAAATACACAGGATACATATTGTATGTAGCAATGGGTTAGTAACAACAGTCACCATAACAAAATAAAAAATGGCTCTGGGCTGGAAGCCAGACTAAAATCGTTTATTGTACCGCAGTGGGAAAATTCAGGTTTACAAATATGCCGATAATGGTTGTGAACTACTTGTGACAATAATCCTCTGTATGTTTGTCAGAAAAGGCATCTGTATCGTAACAAAGCTCATATGGGCCTGGCTAAGAAAGCCTTTCTACAAATGTTGTATTTCAAATACACAAATTTTTCAGAGTAAATTTTTCTACATTTTCTGACCGTTTTTAGAGCCTTCTGCGTATGAAACATTTCCATAGTTCAGTTTTATCATCAGTGTCTATCACAAATCCTGAAACAACACCAGTCGAGCTGCCATGAAAGCTGTGAAATTGCACTATTTTAAGGTCGCACTGACATCTGCATTCTCTGGAAATCCTTCAAACCCCAAAGCTATCAATAAATTGGACAAAACCTTAACACTGGATGAGGGAAGTAAAAGGGAAAGGACATCATCTAAATAAATAATCCACATCAAAAACGCTTAATGCTTCATGAATTTTAAAAAGACTTTATAGCTAATGGAATAAATAATCAAGTCCAGAAACTAACATTTTCCCTTACTTAAAGGAGCAATGATGAAGAAATTTACTGCAAAATTAACCTAAATCATTCTCATTTGTCACCCAGGATGAAAGTAATATTCCCAATAAACAATTGATCCTCTCCATCAACAATGTCTTTGTCACATTTTTCTCCTTTCAAACCTAGAGGTACGATGCGGAACTACTTCGGTTCAGAGTGTAGCTCGTGTTTACTTCCTGTTTCTGAGCCAATGACATGAGAGGTCCCAGGGTTCTCATTTGGTATTTTATCTTGGCAAAATAGCAGCAGCCTGCAAACATCCTATACATGTCCTGTGGGAGGTAAAATTCAGTAGGGATTCACACCGTTGAGAAATGGCTGTTCTCTGTGAACGTGTGTGCGTTGTCTGATTTGTAATACTAGGTGTCAGCATTCCTTATTGCTCCTTTAAAGGGTAACTCACGCCCAGATCAAAAAAAAAATTTTGGCAATAAACTGTTAACATGGCTGTCTTATGGTACTGTCTACATATCCTAGGCATTATTTTGGCAAATTTGTGCATATTTGTTGAAATCCTGCTTTTGTGGCCAAAATTGCCAGTGTGACGCCCTCCTAGGGTTAAACGGTGGTTTTCATTGAATTTTGAATCCATATTGCAATTGGTGCAAAAGTTTTTGTGACGTAATTTGGAGAAACAGCCGTCAGTAGCTCTGCCACTGTGGGTGAATGGCAATCAAGCTAGCTGCTGCTTTCCTGCCGTCTTGAACACAAACCCCTCGCCTCCCTTTAGCGCATATACCCGCCCCCTTTGATGGAATTTTTCTAATTTGTCTAAGGGTAGAAATATGCTTTTACATGGCGGCGAGTTACACTTTTTAAAAAAAAAAAAAAAAAATCATTAAATCAATATATTTTTTATAGACTGCATAGTAACTCTGCTGAAATCTTCCCAAACATTGTGGGAGAACATATTATTATCTGCTGAAACCAAACTCTTAACCCTCTGGCTCTTAACCACAGTGAAACAAAGTGGTGGCAGCATCACAGTGTGGGTATACTTGGCTTCAAGTGAAAGAAAGCTGAAGATATATACAGATTTTATATACCTCACGGACAGCAGAATGGTTTCACCCGCAGAAAAGCAAGAGTCCAGATCTAATTCTCATTAGGTGACCTAAAGAGGGCTACACACCCTGACAATATGGCAGATTTGAAGAGCTTTTTGCATGACAGAATATCGCCCAGTTAATGTGTGAGATACTGAAAGACTCCCACGAAAGCAGACCGAATGACAATTATTCACAAGGGTGGCACGACAAAGATTGGCGACTTTTTTGCCTCTTATATTTGCCGACAAACACATTTGTTTTTAAGACAATATTTTCAGGATATTTAAGTCAAATCAAAAGTGACGTATAAGAGACAAAACTGAAAATCTGAGAGGGCCATGTACACTGTTTGCACCCAATATAGAAATAATGTACAACGAGGCTGTCAAAATTACTGCTGTGCACATACTATGAACAGCAGCTTTATCTACAGCTGGGAGGTGCTTGTCCTCCTCTGTGGGTTTACATACCAGGAAGGTATTTCCACAGTGACCACACACCACTCTCATCCCCTCGGGTTGAATGGGCAGCGCCGGCTGGGCGGGTTGCTCCTCGGGGATGACCATCACCGGGCTCAGGTTGATGATGCGTCTGCTGCAGAAAGGAGCAGCAGTCAAACAAGTTTAGGACTCAAGCATTGCCAGGACAGGAATTTAAGTTTCTAGATTTTATGTAAATAATTAAAAAAAAAAAATCTGAAAATGATTAATGAAAAAAACATTTTTTAAAACATTAAATGACTACATTCTTTCACTCTGTAAAATGTATAAATTCCAGCTTATCTATAGTGTTATTATAAAAATAAACCCATTATTAAATAATTATTTATAAATAAATATATCAAATATGTAATAACTAACAATTTCCACATTTTTATGAAACAATTATTCTATTACGCCTTTAATAGCTTGAAATAGATATTGATGGATGTTTTTATTATTTATTGAATGTTTTTCCTCATTTTATTTAAAATATAAATAAATATAAATATATAAATATTTAAATATTTGATTAAGAACTTATTAATGTATTGAATTGTGGTCTCAAACAATTCCTGCCTCTTACTACCTGGCAGGCATGTGCAGATATTTTTGGGAGTACGTGCTAAAGCCAACATAAGGGGCACCGATCACCAAATGTTTTCATAAAATAAACAAAATTGCAATATATTTATGCCTTTATAGCATCTCTTTACTTGGTATTATGCTGCAAAATATATATTAATATACAAAATTTAGCTCAGCTTAAGAAAACTGGGTTGGTTATGTTAACAATGGGCCTATTATTATGCTAAAAGTTTAAAATAAAGAGCTCTGTAACATTTTCATGTTGACTCTACGTATATTTGTTTGCAATATATTTGCAAAATATTACAGAGCAAAATGATTCCTCAACTGTTGAGGCATAAATGTTTGCATTAAAAGAAATTCTTGAATAAAGGTGATTTTTCCTACACAGAACAGAGTTTTGGCCCAGATGCTGTAATTACAATTGTTTTTGTTTCTATTTTTAACTCTTTATTGTGAAAGCCACTTGACATTCTCCAGCAAAATGTTTGTGGTCATGCTTTTTGTCTCTTCAGCCTTTCATATTAAAATAATGAAGATTTTAAATGACACAAAACTAGTGCACTGGTTTAATTTGTCTTTAAATTATCTGCCTTTCTGCTGCAGCTGCCTGTATCTCTCCACCTCTCTTCATCTAACCTGATAAACGACATTAAACAGCCGGACAAGGCATTGAAAAGAATGGATTTCATGAGTATGTCTTGAATATGTCAAGTACGCCGTATTTGACATATTGTTATAGTTCAAATCCAATATTATCGATGCCGTCCTTAGCATGGTACGTCTACTTTATCACCAAAAAGAAGGCATTTGATTGTGTCTGTATTAAACAGTAACATGATGCACCTCATAATTATAATAACAAGAGAAAATAAATTATTTTTCCTAACCAGTTTGGTCGAGGACATCCTATCCTCCTGGACGTGTCTTTACAGATGAGCAGGCAGTTACAGGGACACCTCACATACTTCTTTCCTGTGGGGGGGTTCTTGATGGGCTGAATGAGGACAAATACAAAACAGCTTTTAAAAAACGCAGATGCTGATTATTTTTTCAGATGCAAAGGCAGAATTGAGCCCCAGGTCCTTTTATGAAAACCACCGATTTATTTTCTACACATCAGAGTAGGCTTCAGAGCTTTCTAAACCGTCAGGCTTGATTTATTGTTTCTTATTTCTTCAGTGGAACAAAATAACATTTTCACTTCATATTAAGATCGTGGAGTGATGGCTGTAATTACACTTTATGCTGACGAATTTGTTCCTACTTCTTCATTTGAGAAGCTACTCATTGATTTCAAAATGAGCTCTGCTTCCTCATAAGCTTTTATCTTTAGACATTTCTACCCGAGCTGAAAGCACTTGATCCATGTCAGCAACTGTGAATTCCTCATCAATGAACGTGTAATAAGTGTTTTTTCTTTCTTTTTTTTTTTACTTTGCCATTTAAACATTGCATATTTTTCATGTCACAGCCACAGAGTTTTATGTACTTTATTATGACTTCATGTGATAGACCGCTTTTTGTATAAAAAAGCATAGAAAATAGGCATTTTTGAAAGAAAGTTATATTAACAGCTTGAAATATGGTAGTGGCATGCTGGAGTACGAGAACAAATTTCTCGCTTCATGCCACACATTTCATATTTTTAACTTCTATTTTTTAAAAACTATGTATTGTTTTCCTTCAAATTCAGAATCATACAATCTTTTTTTTTGTTCTTCTGTCCCATAACGTTCTAATGAAATATCTTAAGAGTTTGTGGCCTTAATGCGACAAAGTGGGAAAAAAAAAAAAAAAAAAAAAACTCGAGGGCGTGTGATCATTTCTGACAGAGAAATCAATGGAAACATATTTTTTCTATTTTAAACCTTGACATTTCAGACTAAAATGCTGCCCGGGTAAAACAGAACCGGAGAAGGTGGATCGATGCAACGGACAGCGTCTCACCGTGTGAACAGCAAGGACTCTGATATGAACACCAGCGGTGGCTTACCGTAGCTTCGTTGCAGACCGTGCACTTGACGACGTGCTGGTGCAGCTTCCCATCCAGGTTGATGATGGACTGGCAGACGCGGCAGTTGATGACGGGCACGCCGCCGGCGTCCGGGCTGGCGATGGCCGTGTAAGGAGGAGGTAGTTCGGCTTTCGGAGGAAGAGGAGGACAAGGAGGACAACACAGGGGTTAATGGTATACATCTGACACACACACACAGCAGCAACATCAACCATCTGACCCCTGAAATCTCAGATTTCACACAAAATCAATAGAGATTTCTAGGTTTTTATGTTAAAAAGTGAGTGGAGGATCGTGTTTTCAGCATTTATTGTAGAGGTTTATGAAGCATTCTTGATCTGAGGTTTCATATCATTTACTGGAAAACTTTGTAAAAATATTGCTCTTTAATTTCACTATCATAATAACACAAAACTAGCACATTAGGGTTAGGCTTTAGTTCGATTGAGCTGAGAAAACTTTTCACGTAAAGAATATGAATCAAAAAAATTGCATTAAAATAATCCTGCATTAATAAATCCTACTATAACTAAATAGTGAGAAATTGTAAAATGTACAAAAAAATGAAGGTATTGCAAGACAATCGCCGTTTTTTAAGCCTCTTTTTATCTATTGTTTTAAATTTTACACTTTACAAAATTTTACAAAGAAAAAGTGCATCTGAGTATATGTTGGTTGACCAAAATGGTAGAGATTCTTTGTTAAGGACCCTCCAATCACAGACCTGGAACCAATCAAAGTAAATTGAGTGATTGAGATTTCCGCCTCTTTGCATTTACACTTAATAGTAAATATTTGGTTGTTTTTTTTCTATATCATTTTCCTCAAACACACAAATTGTAATATAAAATGCACACATGCAACACCCAAATCTATACATTGTGTCACTGTGCATGACAGTGATTTTCTCCCTTTATTGTCACAAGAAAAAAAAACTAAAATAAAGGATAGTGGCATTACAGAAGCAAAGATTTTCTTGACAACTGTCTTAAGCACGTTTTCTCTTTATCTTCAGCAGGTAGGCGAGCCTGGTTCTGAGACTTGGCTCTCAGAACCAGTCAGTTGGAACCACGGGGACAGATGGGACTCCCCATCAACATTTAAATAATCCTGGCTAGACTTCCAACGAGGTCGTGCCAAAGACGGGACACTCCCAGTGAGTGCAGGTACACATAAAAAAAAAAAAACTTAAATGGGACCTGCTGCGCCATTATACAGATTTAAATACTGACTAAAATACAAGATGATTTCTTAATTTTAGTCCTAAAGTTAAAAAAAAGAAACACTTCTGTCTCGTTACATGCCTGTGTTTCACTTCTACCTCACCCTCTTGGTATTTTTTGCACAGATGCAGTGTTAATGCATGTCTGAAAGTGAATCCACCCCATTAAAAGACTTTCACTCTGCCCTCTTAGCCAAGAGGACAATCCACTACAACCACAAGCAGCATTACCACAACATGCATCCCAACGCCCGAAGGTCCCAAAGTATATTATAGTATATTCTGGCGTAACAATATCAATAAAACACCTGGTTTCCTCAACTTTAAGACTGATCACTCGCTAAAGAGAACTCAAACTAAAACATTTGGACATTTTAAAATCAGGTTAATCAAGATTATCCTTAATTAAACACAGATTACCGAGAACTAATTAGACATACCTTTATTGTCCCACAATGGGGGCATTCCAGCCTAATTGAGACCTTTATTACCTTTATTCTGTTCTTAAAAATTACACCAAATGTATGGTGTGACAACTCCATATGAAAATAATATATTTCTTGAAATCTTATGATTTCCTATCTTTCTGAGAATTTATAAAAAAAATATACAAAATCTATTTATGTTTTTAGATTTGCCCAGAATGGAAAACTTGCCAAAAAGTAAATTCCATTAGTTTCCCACCCATATTTGTGCTTAATGGGCTTGTCATTCCTACAAGAGTTTCACTGTAGGAATGCAAATCAGCAAGTATAATCAATGCGAGACCAATATGCACAACCTGTTCTCCAACAGGTCTGACTTTTTACAATTTGGCCTTACTCAACACAGCAACCTCCAAACCCAAAGCCTAAATGCAACAGTTCAAACATCCAAGGTAAGAGCCCAGTGCTGGTCGACTCTCTGAGGTCTGTCTGCGTGGGAAATGATAGTTAAACATCCCCTGTGTGGTTTAAACCAATTTAGGCAAAAAGCAACAAATCTAGTTGACTTTAGTTTGAAAACATAAAAAAGGAGGAAAGAGAAGTGCCTCTTTTCCACACAATCTCTTAAATGCAACATGGGTTGTTGGTTTTTTTTGGTCATCACAGCCGTTTTGTTTTAAAATGCCATCACACTGTAGACCGAATTAATCCTCCTAACAAATTGGCTGATTATCAACCAACAAATTTCAGGGAGGAATTACCAGTTAATCCGAGCAGTGGGGGGGAGAATAAAGAAAAATGCTAATGTTCATTGAGAGGCTTAACCGGTCACTGTAACACAAACAGGCTGTCGCTTCATGCATTCTTAAAGTCTTTATGATTGATCTGATGGTGAAATATGAATTTGGCAGGATTTGTCCCTGAGCTCCAGAAATGCAACCGGTCACAGAATTCATTCATTTAGTTTCTGCTAAGCAAACAGCGTTGTTGCAGACCACAAAAAAAAATAAAATAAATAAATAATAATAAAAAAAGAACCTTCATTCTGAGGAAACCAGACAAACGGACTTCTGTTATAAAGAAACCAAACTCAGAGACACTGATCTGGATGGGTTGACTTTTCTTCCTTTTCTTGATGGTTTAAGCCTCGGGCTAAATCCAACGTGAACAAAGCGGAAAAGAATGTGCACATGTGTGATCACGTATTACTCAAAGCTGTTTCAAAGCTGCTAGCTTGACTTTTCCTAAAAAAAAAATCAAAACAATCTTTAGTTTTATTTTGTCTCCTACAAAATAACTTGTCATGATCAATTTTTGGATTCATGCTTAAATTGTTATGCGATCAAAATCTAACATAAGCCATACGTCAACTGATGAAAATTCTCTTGAGTACATTTCCTGTTGCATTTTTTCCATCTTTAATTACGTTCTTAATCAAATTTGCGCTTCAACGGGCATTAACTTGTGTTCTGCAAGACCGCAGGAAAAATTTTTTGCACTATGTAAGAACGCTGCTTGGTTTCACAAAATGTTGTCATTATTAAAAGGCCCGGAAGCAGTTTGTGAAGGTGACAAAAGAGACACTGTTCAATTTCATCATTATGGGCAAGTTATTACAAAACTTTATTGTCTGGTTTTTGCATTTCATTAGGATTGTTTTCAAGTTTCAATTTAACTTTATATCAGAATCAGAAATACTTTAATAATCCCAAATGGAAATTGTTGTTTCAGTACAATCACCATACCCTAAACAAACATTATACATTTGTTGTTGGCATACTAGATGAACTACATTAATGTTAGGCTACATGCTAGCTATCGTTAGCACTTTGGCTAACTTAGCATTTTAGCTACAAATGTTTGTTTGTCCATCATGTTTACAAATGCCTGCCAATCAGCTCAGTTCTTGTGTGTCTTGCAAGGTCATACAAATGCAAATAAAGCATTATTATTAGTTTTGTTTGGTTTTTCCTTTTCTTTAGTGAACTTTGTTTTAAAGATGTTGGTTGAATATTTTAGTGGAACTCCATCCTTTATTACCCAGCTTTGTTATTATGGAGATTGGACTATTGCTTGTGAAAAAAGAAGCCATTAGATGGCATCTTAAAGTATTTTCTCCAATACAATTTTAAACCTAAATATAGTGAATGTTAAGGGTTTTTTTCCCCCCCAAAAGACATCAAAGATTAAAGGTAACCGAGAGGGGGGAAAAAAATAAATATTCGCCCAAATCCGATCCTAAGCTGATTTATTGCTATATCACAAGCAATCATCACTTCCGCCACCTTTGAAGTGGATTTTTTTTAATAAAACTTCATTTCTAAACACAATTGAAAGGATTTCCACTCAGACCAATCCCTATCAGACAGGATAGAGAACCATGTCTGCTGATGACTTATGAGTTTATAGATCAAAAATAGTCTGAATTTTTACTTTTGATGCATTTAGTGAAGGAGGGAGTGGCTCAGATCTTTCAATATCTAAGACCCAAACAAGGAAAATTAGCAGACTGACTATAGCAATCATGAATTTTTCAGTAATCATGAATGATTAGTGATAATCTCCAGTCTGCAAGGATAGAGGACCATCATCTACGCTGATCTTTAAAAAAAAAGGTGGGGCTTTGTAGTCTAGGTACATCTAATGTAAAGGGGTTCCCTGAATTTGACCAGCCAAACGCTGATCAGAGCTGATAAGGACTAGGTGTGTGATTCCAGTCTTTTGCCAAATGATCAGCACATCTCCCAATTATCTACTATATCAAACACTTAAATCATGCATTGGTACTGAAGCTATCTGTTGAATATTGCAATCAATTATATTACGGTTTCCGTGCATGCTTTTCATACAGGCAAGCAAACTCACAGCTCCAATGCATTAAATCACTGGTTTCTTCTCATTTTTAAAGGGCACATCTGGGACAAAAGGCTCCTGGCCTGCTTTCATCTGCAATGCCTCAACTCTTCCCCCACCATAAACACACAACATCAACGCCCACATTCAAAGCTGGATTCACAGATCTTCTGCCGACCATTATTACTGTGGTGAGCCTAAAAAAAAAAAAAAAAAAAAAAAAACAGGGCTAAGGAGACTCGTGATGGGCGCGTTTCTGCTCTAAAAAAACCGGTTGGTGGTGTTGTAGGCCCCTCTCTCTCTTCCCTAACCCACTGCTCCAGTTCTCACAGTCCAAGCTCCACCTTTGTGTCAGCTGCCATCGGATTTCCAGCCGATGCCCTTGCCTCGCTGCGCCTTGCTCGGCTTGATTTACGCACAAACCCGATACGCCCTGGAAATGATTCAGCGTGCATGCAGGCAGAACTGCGGGGATCTCAGGGAGGGAGGGGTATCCGCCAGACAGTGTTTACCTCGGGGACTTGAATCCTGCAGGTACGGGAGAGCAGTGGGGGTCACGTTCTCGGAGTTGGGGGCCGACAGCAGCGGAGAGCGCTCGTCCATGCCGTCGGAGGCCATGTCTGTCGCCGTGCCAAACGCCGGGGAGCTCCTGGCTGCTGCAGCGGGTCTGCGCACAGCACGGGGAGAAGGCGGCGGGGGATTGCAGCCCAGCTGTTGTGGCTGTCGGTGCCGAGTTGCTCCGGGGTCCTGCAGCCGCGGTGACGACGGCAAGCTGGAGGGGGAGGAGCTCCGCGGCAATCCCCGCCCCTCTCCTCTCCTCTTCTCGCGTCTCTCAGCTGAGAGCAGCCCCGGGTCTCTGCGCTCACAGCGCCGGAATTTTGTCTCAAAACAAGACGAGTAATTCCGCTTAAAAATCTTGTAAAAATGCTTCAAAAATACTTTAATAATTAATGCAAAAATATTAGCTATATAGCTGTGTATCATTCCAGTCCAGAAGATAGAGTTTATGTATCCAGTCGACTAAATCTCTTTGAGAGACGCAGTTTCCAATTAGCACCACTAGGTGTCGCTGTCGGAGACCGTTCAGAGCGTATTCTAGCTTCTTTTTTTTCTTCATAAAGCTAGAATTTCATCAGAGTTGGGTAAACAGAATTTTTACTCAGGAGTACTTCAACATATTTTTACTCAGGTAAAATTAATAAAGCACCCAATCAATAAATTACGTAGTCAAAAGTAAAAAAAGAAAAGTAAATTTGGTGAGAGGGCTACTCAAGTACTGAGTGACTCATCATAACAGCCGATTTAATATTTGTAAAAGAATATGTAATTGGTTAGGCAAAAATATCAAGTTGTGGAAAAATTCTGGTATTTTAAGGACTAAAATAAGAAAAACTTAATACACAATTACAAAGTAACAAATTCAGGCAGAAGAAATACTTTTCCAAATAATAGTTTTACATAAAACTTATGAAGTAATACTTGTGGCAGTTAATGTATATACAATAAGTTATGCAAAGTACTTCCAATGACAAAATCTACTGTATGTTCAGTTCACCTCGATACGCCTCAATGATCTTAGCAGAACAAACAACAACAATAAATCTTGTGTACAAAGAAGAAGTTTAACATAGGTGCAAGTGTGTCTCTCTGGTGCATTTTTGATTAAATCAAGCCTGTTCTTTATTCAATATTTGCAGTGGGTAGAGTAGCCAGAAATTTTACTGAAGTAAAAGCAGCGATAGTTCTTAATACTATAACTCAAGTAAAGAGTAGAGTGAAGTAAAATTACTCCTAAAAGTACATTTTGTTCAAAAATGTACTCAAATAAATGTAATTGAGTAAATGTAACTAGCCACCTCCGTACTTCGTTGAGATGTAATGTGATAGACCGACATAAAGTAGTGCATAATTGTGGAGCAGAAGGAAAAGAACACACTCAATGCCTTGAGATGACATGTTTCATGAAATGACGCTATATAAATAAAATTTAATTGAATTGAATGGTTTTCATGGCATGCATTAACTTTAACGCCCCTTTGGTCCAGATATCCATAAATAAAATCCAGCGCAATCTCTCCCCATTTGCAAAATAGAACAAACTCAGTCAGTTTTCTGTGAAAGTCAGTTTTGGGGTGTTGCCGCAGATCTTCAATTGGGTTTAGTTCTAGACTTTGACTTTGACGAGGCCATATGAATATGCTTTGATCTAAACCATTCCATTGTAGCTCTGGTTCCATGTTTAGGGTAACTGTCCTGGAGAAAAGTGAACCTTCACCTGGTCTCAAGTATTTCACTGCCTCTAAAGGGCTTTATTCTGGGATTCCCATGTGTTTAGGTCCTTCTATCTTCTCATCAGTCAATGACCAGCTTTTCAGACTGAAGAAAAGTGTCCCTATAGAAAGATACTGTCACCACCTTGTTGTTTCTGCCAAGCATAGCATGTTAACCTGGCCTGCAAGCTAAATTCTTGTGGTATTTGTGCGATCACAAACACACAAGATAATGTGTAGAACTAAACCGAGAGTGCTACACATTATCAGTCTAGCTTGCCAGGTTAACAGCGTGTTGCGTGCAGACCATAAGACAAATTTTCTTTCGTATTTGACCAGAACATAAAATAGAACATAAAATAGTTGAATAGCTGAATATCTTTTGGCTCTCAAAGGCCAAAATAGTGCAACATTTGTGAAATTATAACACGTTTAATAGTAGTGCAACAGTAAGACAGTAAAATTACATTAATAATTGAATAATCTCTTTTAAACCCTGAGTTTTGGCTCTCAAATACCAAAATAGTGCAACTTTCATGAACTTATATAACATGTATAATACTAGTCGGGAGAGAGAACGCTGCGTTCAAGTGACATACAAACATCAAAATGGTATCAGTGCCTTATTTGTTGGTACTCGCTATTACCGATACCACCATTTTAGTGCTGGATCGGGGCCCCGTCTGATACTGGTATAGGTATCGGTGCAACACTAATATATATATATATACACACAGTAGCAGCGTGAGTCAGTGCAGGCGCACACGTCATGATTGTAAACATCAGACCACGGTACTGATTTGGATGCTGTTATCCCTGCACTATCTGCTCTGGTCCTTGGTCTTCATGATGCTGTAATGTTCTCTACCAAACCTCTGAGGCCTTCAAATAACTAAATTAATACTGAGATCAAATCAAACACAAGTTGACTGTATTTACAATATATGTGACTTGTGAATGCAATTGGTTAAACTGGATTTTATCACCGGGGGATATAAATGCTCACCAATTTTTACAGGTGTTATTTCTTGCATTTTTTAAAAGCACTACCTGCTCTTCACATTATTTTGTGGGGGTCTATGACATACATTTTTAAAAAATAATTGAAGTTTGGGATTGTAATGTGACATAAATATGAATACTGAATGGACAGAATGTAAACAATACTAAAAACAAGCATAAAAATAAACTAAATAATCCTAAATTGATCAGAATTCACAACAACAACAAAAAAAAAAACAGAACAATTCAAACCAAACTGAAGAAATGAAATGTTAGTTTCTATCCAAAAGGCTCCATGTTTGCAGCTTGTTGCATGTGTCTTCACAGCGTTCTCTAGCAGCTTGGAGCATGGCTGCTGAAAGAAGAAAACTATTTCTGGTTTTGTTTGTGGAGCGACTGACAGAGTGGAACCAGAGGATGTGATGATGTACCCAGGATTCACAAACCGGCAACATTTCTGAGAGCTACTCCAGTGCAAAGCCACTAAATGTCCCATAAACTACCTGGAAATATTATCGTTGATACAAAAAGCAGTGAGGAAACGGGTGCAAGGATGGGACTATTGTGTTCTCTTGGAAGTGAGCTGAAACTCGATGAGCTACTGTAAGTACAGCCATAAAAAAAGCAATAAAATAGTCCAGATGGTTAAATAAGCAATACTTTAGCATATAGACTAAGAGGGGAAACTGCTTCATTTTCAATAGGTTTCTTTATTATTAAAAAACTGTTTTTAATCAGCACTATCTTAAATATACACTTGTTTTAGCAATTAGCTTTTGGTTTCATGTAGAGGACATAAATGTGTCTGAACCAGTTATTATAACCTCTTTTTTTTTTATAAAATGATTATTTACAACATCTAGAACCCTTATGTATCATTAAAATGGGATGCCTAATTGTGAAGTATTACATAAGATCTGATACCAACAATTTACCTCCAAGTAAATACGATGCTGAGTCCTTTAATGATTTTTTTATTACTATCTGTGCTTTACATATATTGCTGATGAATCATTGTTTCTTTCATGAGTGGAGGATTTTCAATGTCATTTGTAGATAATAAGACGGAAGTACAACAGCACATCTAACAGAACCAGTCAATAATGAAGGACATAATCTGAATCTGGTCATTTTCCACGGGCCTTAACATTGCTGATGCGGTTGCGACTGATGTAGCTCCATCTAATCGTTACTGTATTCGGTTTTAGAATGAAACATCCCTTTGGCACAAGCAAATCCAAACAAGGAGTAATCAGAAGACGCTGCGTTAATTAATTATATCACGAAAGCTTTCTCTCCCAGGTTTTTACACCATTGAATAATCTACTTTCAGCCTCTGATGATGACTTTTTTTCCCATACTTTAGCTCCAACCTTTTACTTAAATTAATTTACTTTATCCTTTTTTTCTTTGCATGTGATCATCTCTCATGTTTATGCCTTTACTGTAGGTGACGCTTCATTTGTGTGTCTTGATGCACTGTATCTGTTTTTTTTTTTTTATCTCTGTTAATTTGCTTTTGCTGTAAATACGTTTAAATTAACTTGTTTATGAATGTTGCTTAACAAATAAACTGGCCCTTGCCATTGGAAATCACATAAACAAGAAAGTAGAGGCCAAAGAGTGGCTCATGGTAACTCTGGAGGAGCTGCAGAGGTCCAGTGCTCAGGTGGGAGAATAGGTTGAAAGGGCAACTATTGTGCCCCTTTTCCATTGGTATCAACTCAGAGCATTTTGGTTTGGTACGTGTCCCTTTTTATTCCTTTCCATTGTTTTGTTTTTTTTAGTACCTGCTTTAATGTGGTTCCAAGCAGAGCAAGTCGACACGAAGATGCCACATCAGAAGGCTGTCAGTCTCTGATTGGCTAGAGGGTGGAGTTAGAACTACAATCAAACCTGCCATATTTAAAAAACCTAAATCAGTAACGGGATCCAATGCAGAGGTGCACAAAATTTGATTTGAAACATTTCTGTCTCACCGCGGCCACACGGGTGCCATATTCACTTGTAATGGAAAACCACCCGTTCTGAATCAAATCAAGTGTCTCTATGGAAAAAGGAGACATACACTCCTACAAATCTGTGCCTTGGAAAAATAAATACAAGCACAACTAAAGCCGTAAACAGTTTGGTTTAAAGTTTGCCGCTAGCCGTATAAGGAATACGGCAGACATGTGGAAGAAGGTGCTCTGGTCAGGTTAGAACATAATGTAACTTTTGGCCTGCAGACAATACACTATCTGTGGAGGAAAACAAACAGACAACACTGTCCACAAGGTAAAATATGGTGGGGGCATCATGCTTTACTTCATAGATGATGGGGAAATGAGACTCACCCTTAAAAGACTTGCTTTAGTTGCAGTGAAACAAAGCATTGACTCAAGGTGGCTGAGTGGGGATGCACACCACACATGTAAGATTTTATTTATTGAGGTCTAACAAACATTTTTGCGTATCTTTGTGCAGCTCTATCACAAACGATCCCAGTGAGATGCACTGAAGTTTGTGCCTGACAAAAAAATGGGATGTGAATACCTTTAGCCAGGCGCTTTGCACCTCGGTAAGCGGCGCAACATTAGCCAAACATCTGTTACTGTCAGGAGCTTTTCTGTCTCCACATAGACGCAATCCTGACGGCAACATTCCTGTCGTGGAGTAAAAATTGAGAAGAATGCTCAGTGGATTATAACATTTGCATTAAGGCAGGGAAATCTGGAACCACCAGCTGCTAAACGTTTTGACAGATATCAAGTTGTTGAGAGCTAAATAGAAGAGGCGTGTTAGGATTGATAAATTAATATACTATTAAGGAGGCTGTATTTAGTTTGGGCTGTGAGTGATACCATTTTCCCGTCAGTGAGGCAGAAATGTTGATTATTTGATATCCTGGTCTGTTTAAGGCTCGATCCAGTAACTTTTCCTTGCTGACACTGGGTTTTATAGCGACAAGAGAACCAAAAAAGGTGTATTATATTCACTGGACGTCAAGTTTAACAGATTAAAGTGGAAAATCCACCCTTAAAGCTGCTCCACTTTTAACCTGAGATACTGTTTTGGGGTTCGTGTTGCTCTGAAACGGCTCCAACACTCTCGGTTGTTTTTGCCAAAATTCATCCCATTCCTTGTTGCTTGTGTCAGAGGGTAAACTTTGGACAGCGTGAATTCATTTCCTGCTCAAATACAATTGTTTCAGCTCTTTCTGTGCCACTATAGTTTTAAATCTTTGCCTTTCTTCTTAAACTGTGGATGGAAACAGATTATTCAGCCTTTGAAACTGGGCCAAACAGAAGCCTAGTTGTTCCTGCTCAGGGCGTATATATATATATATAAAAGGGGGACTAATAAATACCAGGAGCATCACTCCCCCCTTTCGTGCCCAGACAAATTTAAACCGTATGAGAGAAAAGAGAAAGACTGGCACTGCAAAGAAGATCAAATGTATGCAGAGAGGAATAAGTCACACAAATTAACAAGGTTAGTATCAGTAGCAGGAAAAGACTTACCACACACATTTCATCCAGCCGGGCTTTTGTAGCTGTAAACAAGAAACCGTTCTGCCTCTAATTTGAGGTGGGTTTCTCATCATTCCCTCCACAGAGTTTGGCTCGGGGCTCTGCTGTAACGGGGCCAGTGGAAAGCCCTTCAGACTGCATGTTAGAGGCTGCAGTCGACTCATTCTTTCCAACAGCTCCGGGCTCCAGAGGAGCGCCGCTGCAAACACACACACACACACAAAAAACACGTCGGCTGTCGTTTCCCTACAAGGTAAGATCTTTTCAGAACAATTCAGAAAGTCAGGCTCCTCTTGGATTTATGTTAATATGTTCGTATTTATCTGAGTTATTGTTAGGAGGAAGTTTTGTCTGTTTTATTTTATCAGTTTCTTTGCAGTTTCTCTGGCTAGACCGCCAAGCTACTGAAGCTAAAACAACCAGATAGAAGCAAAACATGAAAACAATTGCTGGATAATTTTTTGTATGTTTACTACAGTTGAGTCCTAGTAAATATGAATATTATAAAAATGTTTTGTGATGCTAGTAAATCAATCAAATAAAAGGATATTATATAGACACATAACACACAGAGGGCTGGATTTCAAGTGACTTTCCTAAGTATTTTACAGTTTAAGGCTCACAGTAAATGAAAACCTTAAAATGTAGTTTCTCTACGTTGCAAATTTTGTGGTTCTTACCAAGATTTAAAAAAAAATAACTTTGCTTTGGAAGTGTTAGATAAGGGTTAACCTTTTAAATGTTCAACTTTACACTATAATGTTAAATCAAGAAATCTTGTCAAGTGAGATTATCTTGCTGTGTGATCAGATGATTTCACTTGTTTTGAATACCTTTTCCCTCAGATTTAGTATTTTTATCTTGATTTGCAACACCCCTTTTTTGCGGCGTAAACGATTTTCAACACATAAGATGAATTAGAAATGGATTTTATAAGTATGTGCAGTAATCTAAATATATTTTCTGTCACATCTAAGCATTTCAGATTATTAGCCAAACACTCATTTCAAAGATAACCTGGGGGGAAAAAATCCAAAAACTGGCTTTCAGATGCTGAGTTTGTTCATTTCTGTTACAAATCACCGTAACAGGTACCAATACAAATCAATAATTGACTATGATTAACCCCATTTTAAGAGAGCTAAATTAAATCTCTCTAGCCAGAACCAGGCCTCATTATCAAACCTGTAGAAGCCAGAAATCATTTTAACAGAACTTCTTTGATAGGATGAAGTAGGCTAAAATACAGAAAAAAAAAAAAGCAAGAGGGTTATAAACATATTTTAAACTTTTTTGGACCATACTGAGTCAAACAAAGTGGACCGATAACAGCAAAGGACACGGTTCTCCATATCATCACTGACTGTATTCGTGTCTCTGTTGCAAACATGACTTTCATTGTGACATTAACGTGTCCTCACTAACCTTCCTGTTAACCAGAGGAAAGAAACTTGTGAAGTTCTTCAAAGTCTTTGTTGAAATTATTGGATGATGTTGTAAATATTGAAAGATCACACTGATTAAGCACAGTTTGATTTGCTGATTTCAGCTAATTTGGAGATGCTCCGGTGGACGGTAAGCAGGGCCTGGCTCTGCTTCTCCTGCTGCCTCCTGCTGGCTCTCGGCTCCCAAGCCAAGAATGCAAGATCTGATTTCCCATTTGAACAAGAATCAGGGGAACCTGACTTCGAGGACTTGGAAATGGGTTCTGGATCATCTCTGCTGCATCTCCTCCACAACTTCCCTGCTGACAGTCCCTTCATTAAGGAGTCCCCAGAAATACCGGTCAATTGCACCCAGCGCTTCCGGTTACCACCGTCCTCTCCAGTCTGCTGGGAAAATGTAGCCGAGCCCGAGGAGTTTGCAAAGTCCCGTCTGCTTGTCCTCCAGAACAGAGCCGCGCTGCAGGCTGTGTCCGACCTCAGCGGTGTGGAGGACACGGGGATTTCCTACAACCACCAAGCCACCGAGGAGGTCCAGGGCATCCAGTCAGACCACCAGAAAGTGATGGAGACGATGCACACCATGGAGACCGTATTTGTCTCACTGCAGGAGAAAAGAAAAGAGGGGAAGGAGCAAGGCATTCTTACCAGGTGAGAACCACAAAAGTCTTCTATCTTTTTTTTTAGTCTCATCAGGCCCATCTCAGGAACATTTAAGGAGATGATAGATATAAGTTAAAAATCGAGGACCCATAGTGTTAAAAAATATATAGATCTTGAGATGAAAAATATCCGGTTTTAGTGATATACAGCTCAGGTCAGAAGTTTACATCCACACCTCATTATAAACATTATCTTTCATGGGGAGTTTTTTTGTCGGCAGAATCAGCAGAGTTCCTTTGCTTTGGTTGGTTTTCTGTCCCAAACCCAGCTTTTACGCACACTCCCCAAAATGTGATCTGTGTTCGACTATTATTCTCCTGTGTCACCCATTTGTGTCAGACTTTAAACATCATACGTCTCTGGAAATTGGTTAAGATGTTCGGGCCCTGTCCAAAGACCACCAAAGCTTAAAGGTTGCCACAAACTGGAAGATGTAAAAACACCAGGATCACTGTTCACATTAAAGCCACCTTCAAATCAATCCAGACTGAAAGGTCTTCAGGCTCAGACAGGATCTCTTAGCTTGGATCCTGAAGCTAAGCTCCCTCAGCTTCAGGATAGCTTGACACAGTCAGCTGCTCACACAGTCGATCCAAATGTCTTCTAGAGAAAGGTTTTATGGTCAGAGGTAGGGCTGGACGATTTTGGAAAAGGATCTAATTGCGATTTTTTTATCTTAATATTGCGATTGTGATTTAATGCGATAATTTTTTTCCAGTTTAATTTATCATGTCTTTTTAAACGTATACAAACAACAAATCAATCTGTTTCATCGCTGTGCAGATCAGGTGCTAAAAGAGCCGCTACGTCTCAACCCGGAGCAGAAATTATTGCGTTCTGCCTACGATATATTTTTCAACCAAAATTGCGATTTGATTTTGACTTTTCTCTGCATTAACCACAAGGAACAAAAAGGGCGTCTAAATAAAGACATTTGTAAACAAGGACTATTCAAAACAAGAACTTTTAATGTTTGTATTAATCAGAATATTATTCAAGAGAACAGCTTTAATTGATTTGGACATCAATCCTTGTTGAACATAAAGTGCAACCAACAAGCAACTCAATGTATTAAACTAATTGACCAGAACTTCATGCTATGGTGAGATTCCTGAGTTTCTGGTAAAACAGTGTGATTATATAATCGCTGAAAACAAGTAATAAAATTAGATTATCTCACTGCTGCAACGGTCTTCCCTTCCATGTGGAGGCAAACCCACTTTAAACATATTACCGACACCTAAAGGACGCGTCTGATCCATTAATTGTTACACAGCAAAAAATTGCAAACCTTTGCAATTTGGAAATTCCGTTTTTTTAAATTGCGACTATATTGCAAATGCGATAAATTGTGTAGCCCTAGTCAGAGGGATCAGAGATTGGAGTAATCGGCCACAAATGACAAGAAGCATGATTGAAAAGGGACACGGAGAGGTCTTTGAACCCGGTTAATGCTGCACAAGCTGTCAGGCACGGTAGTGTTGGCATCATGCTGTGGGACCATCTTGCATCTTCGGCGATAGGCGAGGCACACGCTGGATAGGCTGCCAGTCCATCACAGGGCAAAATGGAAAAAGACAGCACAAGGAGCCACGTAACACAAAAGCAACTGATTTAATGAACTCTCCACACATTGTGCCAGCGTGATCAAATATCCAGTAAGAGTTATGTCAGGAGCTCGTTAACAGCCAGAAGTTGCAGTTTTGTAAAGTATGTCTAAGCATTAGTGGGGGTTGTATATCATTTCCTTTGTGGATTCAGAAAGCTGCAATAAATTCAAACGTGTGTACCGAATTATTATTCTTAAAACTCTTTGAAGTCGTGCATCGTTCGACCTGAAAAAAAGAACAGTTCAAATGATGAAAACCCCAAAACATGGGAGTGTGCTCCAGTGGCAGCGGGGGAAGTGAGCATGACCCGAACATGGAGACCCTATTCCTCGACGTGGCTGACCCGGGTTTGATTCCGGCCTGAGCGCCTTTACTGCATGTCTTCCCCCTCTCTCAACCCCCCTTTGACAAAAAAATTTGCCATTAGTGCCAGAACAACCTAGAAACAGAATAATAATTTAAAAAAAACACGTGAAATCCATGTCCTTTATGAACGTATCCAAACCTCTCTCGCTGCACCTTAACATTTTTGATACTACTGTACATTTGTGCACCTTTTAATGTTTCAAACAAAGCCGCTCCAGAACATCAGCAGCACTAGGGTGCATGAGCGCCTCGTGCAAAGACACAAATGTGCATATTTTTTGCAGACACATCCTTATAAAGGCTTCTTTTTTTTAAGGATTACCTTTTCAACCAATCAGGATAATAAAGAACAAAGTAAATCAAAGATGAGCGTCCATATGCTGCACACATAGTATTTGGACTATTCTTCTTTACAGCACTGCTTTCGTCTACTCATGTTTGCTTAAGTTGGCTTATACTTTGTAGCTTTATAGCTTTGTGAAGTTTCAACTGAAGCCCTTTATTTAGGCAGAGGTATGACATTTGTACTACCCAAACATTCTTCACAATCACCGTCATGCAAACTGATCCCACTTTAGCAAAAACTGGCTTTTCATTAGTGGCACATGTCTGTTGGTTACCTCTTCAATTCAAAGCAGTACACCCCCCCCCCCCAATACACACAAACTACGTTTCCCTGCCAGGTTTTTGCTAAATGATCAGCACTGGGTGATATGTGATGACTTTTTATGCATCTGTTGGAAGTCTTTGCATCTTGCTACCAGAAATCGTACTATCGAAACAGGATTACCGTTTGTATAACAATGACTGAGACTGCAGAATTAAAGGCATGACATTCCAGCTGGCCACGGACCCAAAAAGCAGATGCAAACCCAGATGTTGAGGTTAGTCCCTAATTAGCGAGGTTCTCATGAAGTCTGGATCAGCTGGCTCACAGCGCTTTACCAGGAAACTCTGAGTCATTTCGCAGCATTTTCCAAAAGACAAAACGAGTTCAAATCGAGCTCTGGCTCAAAAAAAAAAAAAAAAAATTGTTCTCAAGCCACAGATTTTAAAACTTTCTGGAATTAGTTTGAACTTGTGATTATAAAAAGTGTAACATTTTGGTCTCATTTTTCTTCCTGGCAGCATGAAGGAGCACCTTGCCAGCACGAGGGAGGCTATACATGGAAAAGAGCTCATGGCAAACAACCTGGAGAGTCGGTTTTCCACTTTGGAGAAGACGCTGGTCAATATACACCTCCGACTCAGCAAACTCATCCGACAATGACGGCAATAGAAAACCTCGGGTGTAAGAACTTAGCCCGTGCATGCACAGTTAGTTTTTATGTCCGCTAATTGTTAGCAGAAGAGCAGAAAATAGCGGGATCTATAACCTGGACACATGCGGCGGTTCAAGTTTATGATTCCAAATGATCCATACGGACATTTTACCATCATATAAAACACTTTGTAAAACTCTAATACACTTGTGAAGTTTGAAGCAGACTGCAAAAAGGGAACTAAAAGTAAGTAAAGCTTTCTTAAAATGTGTATATTTTTTCCTTGATTTGAACAGCTAAATAAGACTATTTGCCAATGAAATGAGAATTTCTATCCCCAATAATAAGATAATTAGACATCCTGCACTTGAAATAAGATGGAGATAGATTGTTTTTATTTTAAGTGCAAAAATCTAATTCCATTGTCAAATAGTCTGATTTACATGCTCGAATCAAAGAAAAATACACAAATTTCAAGAGGATTTTACCTACTTTTGCATCCCTTTTTGCAGTGATAGACTTGTCCAAATTGAGAGATTATGGATTGTGTCTGTCTATAGACATATAGGTTTATCCAGTACAGCATTAACACGGACCGTAATCTAAACAACAAAACCCTGATTAAATGAGAAGGCCTTCTGATCTGTAAACATTTGAACAAATGTTGAATTAATTGGACTACGGATTGCTTTGGCTTGGACGTCCCGTCTGGCTGGGAAGCTGAGGTAATGTTGATGCCTTTCAAAGATATTATAATCAGTCAGCATCAGTAATTAGATGTCTGACGCCTTCTGAAACCGACTGTTACGTGCCGGTCCTTCGCATGCGGGGAATCTGTGCACAGCTGCAGGCGGCTGGAGGGAGGCTGTGGACCTCCGGTACGTCCAAAACAAGCACCATATCTCCAAACCTGCACAACGTTTTAATAGCACACAGTGCCTTGCAAAAGTATTCATACCCCCCTTGAACCCTTTCAGCTTCTCAGATTGCAAAACTAAAGCGACAACGTCTTTTTGTTTGGGTTTTATGAGGCAGAACAACATGGACTGGTGTATACATTTTTGATCTGCAGGTTTATTTTTTTTTCTTAAAGATGCAAGTCTGAAAAGTGTGGCGTGCATTCGTATAGAGCCCTCTTTACTGATCGCGACCAATGCAGCGGCAATCAGAAGTCTCATACTTAATGAAGAGTGTGTGCCCGTGTGCATTTTAATTTCCAGATAGCAGCAGCTGTGCTGAAGGAGAACCGTAGGGAACAAACCGCTTAATTTATCTGAGCCGGAATAGGCGAGAGGGTGTACTTGCGTTATTATGCCATTATCATATTGGTTGAAAATATCTCCAAATGACAATGATTTGTCGCGATAACTTTTAGGAACATTTCTCGTCCAGCAAAATTTGTTATCGTGACAGGCCTAGCCAACGCCGTACTGAGGGGTCTGCTCAGAGAAGCTCGTCAGAGATGATGGGGAGATGGACGGAGCTAAATACAGGCCAATCCAAGGAAGGAAGCATGTTAGAGCTCGCTACAGACTTTATGAAAAGCACCCTGAATATTCAGTCAGAGCTACACTTGAATTGTTAAGATCAAAGCAAGGTTTCGTGTTAGAATGGCCCAGTCAAAGTCCAGACAGAACTGAGAATTGATGCTCTCCATCCGATCTGACAGAGCCTGAGTCAAAGCTGGCAGAGGGATAAAGACTTGCAGCTTCAGGAGCAGTTAAATATTTACACGAGGGGGGAATAATATAAACGTATCGCAATTTTCATCTTTAATTTTGTGAAAACACTTTGAAAACCAAGTCAGTCTTTCCCCCCTTCACATATATGCACCACTTTCTGTTGGTCTATCATAAAATCGCAAAAAGCTTTTTTTAAACATTTCAACATGTTAAAAAAAAAAGTTAATGGTGTGTAAAAAATTTTCCATGGCACTGTAGGAGCAATCACAAATTGCAATTGTGAAGCCATCCGTTAGGACCAGGAAGACGTCAGCCAAAGCAAAAAGTCATTGTTGTGTCTGTAACAGAAATCCATTCATCATAAAACCAAAGAGGGTCAAACACTAACGACTCGTCTAACAGCCTTTTTCTTGGGAGCAGAGTTAAAGCTTTTTTTTTATTATTTGGTTGCAGTTATTTATCCTCCTACATCTTCCCTGAGACTTTGTAAGTACTCATAGTAAAAGTTGATCTCAGGGACATCATTTACTTTTTTATTTTTTGGTGTACTTATGGTTTAACGTTCTATAATCTGTTAATTGTTTTTCAGTATGCTGAAAAAGTCCAAATGATCTCCATTGTGCCTCTTGACAGTCCATTTTCCTCTTAATGAGAGCAGTGAGCATGTGATAAAGTGTCCATGTGGGGAAAGAAGTCCTCCCCTCGTCAAAAATCTGTGTCTTCGTCTTGCAATTGCTCCAAAGACTCGAGGTAATCCCGAGCCAAGATCTTTTTTGGCAAAATATCTGTCAGGTAACACAAAAAAAAAAGAGAGAGAGAGAGAGAGAGAGAGAAATATGTTACAGGACACGAATTCACTGCATTTCCTATATTTTAGTTATAAGATCAAAAAAAGACAAAAAGCAGTCATTTAACCTTCTAAATACTGTATTATAGATTATGTAAATAAATTACAATATTGCTTTAACTACTCATTATAACAAGAACTTTGCTGTTTTGTTTTGTTCATAAAACTCGACGGTGTTGTGCTCGTTACATATTTCAGCACCGTGAGGAAAAAGCTTCCAGAAAATAAACAAAAAAGCAAATGAAAGATGTGCAAGAAATGCTCTGTCATCATAAACTGTTTCTCTAAGTGTGATCTTGCAGTTTGTTTCATTTATATCAAGCTCGTATAAGTAGATCATCTCTTTATAGCTTCATAACACAATAAAGTAAACAACAACAAGGGCACGTTTTCAGCTTTTATGTGGTGTTAACTGTCTAATTTAGCTGTATCTGCCCTTTGAAAGTCTTTCTCTGTTTCATTGTGAGTGGGAGGTAACTGGGGTGTGTGTGTCTGTTTCTGTGTCTAAAAACCCACGTCTGATCTGCAGCTGGCAAGCTGCCACCTCTGCGCGCGTGTTCGTTCCCACGGAGAATCATGTATGCACATGAAAACAATTCCCAACGCATACGGCACCTAACTTTACATAAAATAACGTCCACACACTGCATCAGCAGTCAATGTTTTTTTTTTCCTTCTCCCCACCGAAGAAAAGAAGCTCTTTTCTCTCTGTGACACGTTCATTAAATGCCGTAAGAGTCGTGACGCATGCTTTTTTTGGTGTACCTTTCAATTTGCGGTCTGAAGCTGATTCTTAATATAAGCCGATTTAAACGCAAGTATGGAGACTTGTGCACCACTAGCCATCAATTGTGTGATTTTATCATGTAAATGAAGAAAGAAAATCAATATCGGCTTCATGATTGGCCCCATCAAAACCGGCGGCACATATCAGGTATTGGTTAGACTGATGTCAAAATAATTGTTATAGGTGCCGGCCTTATACGTCGATCTCTGGTAAGAACAGGTGCAGCCAAATCATCAAAACGTTTTCCTACCAATATAAGATCTCCCATTAAGTTCATGTTTTACTTTTTGCAACAAAAAGGGGCTTTTTTTATTGATTTATTATTTTATGTAGCCGTATCTGTGCAGCATTTTATTTGCATTGTATTATTAACAGGGGTGTCAAGTAACTAAGTACAAATACTTTGTTACCTTACCTAAGTAGAAATTTTGGTTATGTATACTTTACTGAAGTAATTGTTTTCAGACCTACTTTGTACTTCTACTTATTACATTTTCATTCAATCATCTGTACTTTCTACCCCTTATGTTTTGAAAATATTATTTTTCTATTTTTTTTCAGCTTATTTTCGTTCTGGCTTGTCCAAAAATAAATAGATAAACATTCAGATAAATAGCGCTACCCAAACAGAGGGATTTTCATTGTGGTTGGAGGCAGTAGTGCGCCAAGTTGTTTGCCAAATGCCCCAACAAAAACTTAAGAACAAAACGTAGAAGAAAAACAGCATTTTTAGGATTATTACTTATTTTCTTTTTTAAGTGCACTTAAGTGTTAAGTGCATTAATTTGGTGCAGGATGTCTAAGCATTTGTCCTTAGTGGCACTTTTTTTTACTTAAATTACTTTTACCTTAATACTTTAAGTAGTTTTGGAGTCAGTACTTTTATACTTTTACTTGAGCAAAAGGTTTGAGTTAACACTTCTACTTCTATAGATGTATTTTTAATCCCTAGTATCTACACTTCTACTTGAGAAATAGATGTGAATACTTTTGACACCTCTGATTATTATGAAAGCACCTTTAAATTAACCAATAAATCTAGCAATAAAATGTGAACACAATAATGTGGTGCCCGTGAGCCTGTTCTAAAAACAGCACAATCCACCACTAAAACTTTATTTTATATCGTTACTCTTCTTGTTTAATTTATATAGACTTCAAAATGACAATATCTATAAGAAAGCAAGAAAGATGTATTTATTTTACATAAAGTTAAGGGGAACTCTGACCCTTCTAGTTCAGAAGTCAGTCCTGGTAGCCCTTCGTATGACACAACACCAATGAATTAGCTCTCAATTTCAAAAAGGTTGGTGACCCCTGCTTTAAAATATCGTGCATTTAGGAGGTCTGGCAATAAAATGCAGAGGTGTCAAGTAACAAAGTACAAATACTTCGTTACTGTACTTAAGTACACTTTTTAGGTATCTATACTTTACTCCATTACTTATTTTTCTTCCTACTTCTGACTTCTACTCATTACATTTTCACACAAGTATCTGTACTTTCTATTCCTTACATTTTTAAAACAAACGTTACTCGTTACTCTTGGCTTCAGTTTAATATTTATAAATATTTATTTCACGTAATGTGCGACATCCAATGCAGATCATTGGCGCCATCCACACCTAGTGAGAACTAGTGTAATTGGATGAGTCATATAACGCAAACACTCATTGGTTAGCTATTTGTCAAATTTGTGCCTAATTAAGCTTTCTATTCATACAGTGGCATTTTTATAAAGGTTACTTTATACTTTTATACTTTAAGTAGTTTTTGGAGCACATACTTTTTCACTTTTACTTGAGTAAAGAGGTCAAGTTGATACTTCAACTTTTACCAGAGTGTTTTTAAACTGCAGTATATATACTTCTACTTAAGTAACAAATGTGTGTACTTTTGACACCACTGATAAAATGTGAACACAATAATGTTCACTTTAAAACAGCGGTCATCAATATGGTGCCCACGGCACCAAGTAGCCACCGAGGACCACATGTGGTGCCCATGAGTCTGTTCTAAAAACAGCACAATCCACCACTAGAGCTTTATTTTTACGTCGTTACTCTTCTTGTTTTATCACGCTTGCATTTATATAGACTAAAAAAATTACAATATCTATAAGAAAGCAAGAAAAAATTATTTATTTTACATAAAGTTAAGGTTAACTCTGACTCTTCCTGTTCAAAGGTCAGTAAACAAGTAACTCAGTTTCAAAAAATTGTGCACCGACGGTAAAAATATTTCGCGTTTTTAAGTTTTTAAAGTTTTTAAAAACTTTTTATATATATATATATATATATATATATATATATATATATATATATATATATATATATATATATATATATATATATATATATATATATATATATATATAGCTGCAGTTCCTCCTTGAGATATGCGCCCAAAGTGAAAGGAGGCTGCAGGACGCGCCGATGCTTTAGGGTGTGTCTCACCTGCAGTGGTGGGAAGTAACGAAGTACAAGTACTTCGTTACTGTACTTAAGTACAATTTCCGTGTATCTGTACTTTACTTAAGTAGATTTAATAATGGATACTTTCTACTTTTACTCGACTACATTTAACAGTAAGTATCTGTACTTTCTACTTCACTACATTTCTATACAGCGTTTCGTTACTTGTTACATCCAAGACGCATTTCGGTTTTTTGATTTGTTCGTTAGTTTGAAAGTATCCAATGGCGAGAGCAGAATCAGTCCGCTGAACCACTCCAAAGCGGGAAATAACCATTAGGCCCTCCCTCAAGAAGAGCAGCACAGTACGCAGGACCTGCAGAATCATTAACTCCCAGAATGGAGTCCAAGGATAGTCATCCTCCAGAAGACCTGCCCCACCCATGGCCTTATTTAAAAGATTTCTTTGAAATAACTGGGTCAAAAAACGCTTCCTGGAGATTCCAATGCCACCTTTGCCTTCCCCGAAAGCATGAAATTCTATCTTTCAAAAATTCACTATCAAATTTGAAAAAACATATTGAGGTAAGTTAAGTTGCTAAACGCTATCGATATCGATCCCTGGAATTCTGATGCATAGAATAAAATATCTAAATCTAAACTGTCACAGGGGGTAAACACAATAAAAACATGCTTTTTCTGCAGCATTGCTCATTAAAATGGTACATTACTGATTTATTAAAACTAAATACGATAGGTACACTTAATGACATTATATAAGCTGTTAGGTATTATGGTTGGCAAGTACTTTTACTTTTAATACTTAAGTAGTTTTAAAAGCTTGTACTTTCTTACTTTTACTTAAGTAAAATAATAATGTGGTACTTTGACTTTTACTTGAGTAAATTTTTGTCTGTGTATTTGTACTTTTACTTAAGTACATTGTATGAGTACTTTCTCCACCACTGCTCACCTGTGAGGAAGTGGAAAGTGTCGGTCTCCTCTGCGGTCTTAGCCAGGTCGCTGTAGTCCAGGCTGTTAGCCTCCCTCCCGGAGCCGTTGTTGAAGGAGGTCAGGGCCAGATGCTGCACGAACAGCTCCTTGATCAGCAGCAACAACAATAACAACAACAACACCGGGGTCAGGTCAGCTAGAAACCTCCACAGCTTTAAGACAGTCGTGTTAATGGCTGACAATCCAGCCTCTGCTCATATTAAACCTTTAGGTTAGCTCGTGACAACAGCTTACGGTGGCCTTGGTGGTGAGGAAGAGCGCGTCCTGGTTGATGCTGGAGACATCCGGGGAGCTCTTCATGATCAGCCGCACTCTGGACGTCGGTAGGGAGATGAGTTTCTTGGCTTCTGACGCTTGGCTGTCTTTGCCCGGGTTAGTTTGGGCCATCTTTAATTTAAAATAAACACGCAGTGCGCTCAACTCCCAGTATTGTTTTGAATTCGTTTCTTCTTCGTCGTCTTCATTTTCTTTGGCGGTCTTTGCTCCCGATTGGCGCCCCCTGCTGGAAGGCGTAAATCCTACTTTACTGACGCGCTACTTAGCAAAGTATTTAAAATGCGTTCGTCTTTAACAATAAAATTCTAAATCCTTCTGTCGTTTTTTTTTTTTTGTTTGTTTTTTGTTTTTTTGCAGAAAGGTATTATACTACCGCACAATAATGAATAAACGTTTTACTCACCATGAAAAAGTATTTGCAGCTTACATTATACTATACTACTAAAGTTTTAGTAAGAAACTTGCTCTAATATCTAAAAGGAAAAACACACGTTCACCATCTGATAAGTCATTTCAACAAATTGTAATTTCACAGCATAAATAAGCATTTTATTAATGTTTATTGTAGTGCACATGAGGACTTTGTGGTCATTTTGTCTGGTGGACAGTTGGCAGAGGGACTTATTAGAAGATTAATTGAGGAATACTTATTTGGAGTAAAATATACAGGACTGTGTTTGTGTAAACTTATTTAACTTCTAGTTCACAATGTATTTTAAAAGCAGACCCGATGTGATGGCGATCACCAAGTGGATGGACAACAAGCCTGTTATCATGGCATCCGCTGGCCATTGAATTGACCCTCAGGGTTCCTGTCAAACATGGTCAAAGACAAACAGAGACAAATCTACATCCCAAGACCAGCACTGGTTGCAGAATATCACATTAACATTTGAGGGGTCTACATGTACGACCATGTGCTCATCTATTACTGAATGCTCGTTCAGATTAAAAAGTGGAGGCATCCAAAAGTTGCCGGCTTGCTTCACTTCACTGATTTGGCTATGAGCAACTTGTGGATTCGGTGCTGACAAGAAAGCCAGGTCTTGCAGTAAGCTGCAAACTACATCTTCCAGTACCTGCAGTTGAAACTTTTCTTGGCCGAGGAACTGATAAACCAAGAACAAACATGTGCACAAGACCTGGATGATTCAAGTGATGAAGAGTTCTCTCTGGAAATAAAGAAAAGAAAGCCTTCACCCAGAAGAGACAATAAGAAAACGCCCTTCACTTACATGAAATGGTTAACAGTCCTCCTTTCAGATCCAGAATATGTGGGTCCAAGAGTAAAACACATTTTTGAGGCATGTAGGGTGTAAAATTTTCCTCTGTGTCTCCAGAAAAGCCAGTGCTTTAGTGACTTGTGATTTGTTATTATCATGTGCGCAAAGCTTTTTTGAGGAACTTTGCACTATTAGAATTAGCTTTTAAATATCGTTTATGTTTAACACCGCCAATTAATTAGGTCCCACTGTGCACTGAAGTGCACATGTTGCAAAATTTAAAATAAATTACCTAAAATCAAAATCGTTTTTGCATAATTTAAATAAAAAACTTTTTTAAAATCCGTGTGTCTCAGAGGGGTGTGTAAAATGTTTTTAAATTGTGTTTAGACAGCACATGCAGGCATTTAGGCAACCCTATGCAGACTGTTGCATCGTCTCAGTCCTTTTGGTGGCGCTGTGCTCATCTCAGGTCCGACATCAGAGGAAGAACCACAGAAGAAGTACAGGACCGCTGCTAAAGGATAATAGCGACATACGTCCAATAGAACCAGTCGGTGTGTTTGTTGGCTATTCTACAATGTTATATGTCTTTTGATTGTTATAATAAATGTTGCTGTCATTTGTTACAGCTGCAGTAGTAAGGGTTTTGATAGCAAACTGTTGTCGGCATTAGATCGAGGAGCTCCATCTCATTTTTTTTTTTTTTTTTTTGTTGAACGCACTGCTGTGTTCATTTCTGCGTCAGTTGGCGTCGTTTTGCTGGGCAGCAGAAATGCCTCTGGGTTTGAAACCGTGCTGCTCTGTCTGTAAGACGAACTCTTCCTCGATGTGGAAGAAAGGAAACCAGGGCGAAATACTGTGCAACAACTGCACAGGAAAGAGCGGCGGCGGCGGCGGAGCTTCTGGACCCTCCGTGTCCACCAGCGCGCTGCCCAGCAACGGCGGTGGAAAGCAGGTCAGTCTCGCCAAAGATCTACTTTATGACCGCGGATTGAATAATAACGATACGATGGTGGCTTTGCAGGTTAGTTTTCCGTCATATCTTGTTGATGCCACAGAGCTGAAGGGAGAGGGATGCTTGTTTGGTCCATCAGCAAAATCTCTCAGTAGCACCCCCTGGCGGGTGGCGTGGATAAAGCTCAGAGGTCGCTTCCGTTTTAAAATCTGTAATCTTATGGGTATTAATGAGAGAAACATGAACAAAATATGCAATTTAAAAAAGTGAGACATACAAAAAAGTATTTAACATCTTGTCTAAAGAGCTCTTACACCCGCCTTAATATACTTCTGGGAGTAAAGCAGACTTCTATTGAGTTTCAGTCATGCTCATCACACAGTTTTTAGTCCAGCTGCCTTGTACCTTCAAAAAAGAAAAGTGGAGTCATTCTAATACAAATTTTTTTTTTTACATTATTAAAGTTAGAAGCAGTAGTCTCAAATATTGTACCTTTTTATAATTGTAATATTGAATAGGCATTAATGGCTTGCATGGTGCTTTGCATACATGTTTACAAAATGCCACTCCCAATATGGCTGTGCTGTCTACATTTAGCCAAAAATAATGAATTTTATAAATAATGATTCATCATTGGCAGCAATATGTGATGTTTATTATAACCTTTTTCAAAGTCAAAGTATCTTTATTAGTCTCCTTTAGGAGAAATTTGCCATGTATACAAGGATCAGCTGCATTGCATTACATATTCAATCACTAATAAAAGAAGTCTTAGTAAAATAATAAATAAATATAAAATGGTAACAACAGTTCATAAATCACAGTTCGAATAAAGCGATCATTAAAACCATGCACAAAGAGTGAACTCAAATATTTTAAATCTGTTTATTTCTAGTCCAAGCAGGAGATCCACAGGAGGTCTGCACGGCTGAGAAGCACCAAGTACAAAGCTCCTGCCTCTGAGAAAAAAGTCTCCACAAAAGGCAAAGGAAGGAGGCACATATTCAAACTCAAAAACGTAGGTTACCGTTTCTTTGATTATTTTGGTTTTTTTTCTCCTACCTCATGAAGTTTAGTGTTTGACGCGTGAAATGCGCTCCCTCACAGCCAATCAAAGCACCAGAATCCGTGTCAACAATCATCACATCCGAATCTTTATTTTACAAGGTATGGTAGTCGTTTTTTTTCCGGCGTTTTATACTTGGAAGTGATCGTATAATGACCTCTGGGTTTGTATTCACAGGGTGTGTACTACCAGATAGGTGACGTGATCAGGGTCATAGACGAGGACGACGGGAAGCCGTATTACGCTCAGATCCGAGGATTTGTGCAGGACCAGTACTGCGAGAAGAGTGCAGCGCTGACGTGGCTCATCCCCACTCAGGCCAGTCCGAGCGACCACTTTGATCCAGGGACGTACATTATAGGTGAGCGTTTTTTTTTTTTGTGGAATTGGACGTTTCGCTCTGATTGGTTTGACTCTGTGTTAAGCACTGTGCTGTATATTAGGACCAGAGGAGGACCTGCCCAGAAAGATGGACTATTTGGAGTTTGTGTGCCACGCCCCTTCTGAATATTTCAAGTCACGCAGCTCTCCGTTCCCTACCATCCCTCTATGTCCGGAAAAAGGCTTCATCTGGACCCACATAGGACCTACACCAGCGCTGGGTGCCAAAGAGTCTGCCAGCAGCGCGAGTTAATGGGACTTTTCTGTGATATGGACTTATTCTGTTGCTTTGAAACAGGTGAATGTACATAATGTGTATTATAGAGAAAACAGACTTATTTCAGTTTAAAGGCAAGTTGCAATCTCATGGGTTGTCTTCAAGACAGACCATTTGTAACCACATTTTAAGGAAAACGTTCACACGGTGGAAACATTGGATTCATACTTTTTGTATTTGACAATAAAAAAAATCTTGTAGCACTGGTGTTCCTTTTGCTTTTACAAAACAGAAAACAGCCTGTACATCTCAAAATAAATGTATTATCCCCTCAGTGAGGCATTTACAGGGGTGGGAGGTCATGAAATAGCCTTATTGGTGATGAGTGCACTGCTCGGATAGTAAACGAAGAGCTGAGTCAAAAAAAAAAAAAAACGGGTTCCAACCCTTATCTATGGTCACAAAAGATGGATCATAATAAAAAACCAATATGCTGGCTACAAGCAAGGCAAATAGGCTTCCTCTGAAAGATGGACGAGAAAATTAGTAGAGAGAGGCTCTGTTTTATATCAAAAGGAATCAGCGGAGGTTGTTTGAGCAGCTGATCTGGGAGTCTCCTTTTATGCAGTTTGTGGACGCGTTCCACCAATGTGGAGGTAGATCTAGATTAGAACATGCTGTCAGGACCGTGGATTCAATGTGGCTGGAGGGTGCCTTAAGATTCTCCAGTATAATCAGAATTTATCATTTAAAAAAAAATGAAATTTTATAATTTAGAAACCAGTGCAGATGTTAGATGGTGCCAAATAATATATTACTTTTGATATTGTGGTCATTATACCATTAGATATCTTTTCTAACATGGTGACATTTGTTTTTTTAAGATTATATCACTTTGTATGTTATAAAGTTACAGTTTAACGTCATATCAGAGATGGAGTCGTACCTCATATTTCCTCTTTTGGAGAAAGTTTTAGTATTTTAAATCATTTTATTTTTCTCAGTAAAAACCCTGTCAACAATTTCCCTCTGGGATTATTAAAGTATTTCTGATTCTAAAATCACAAGTAACTTCTAAAGGAATGAACAAGAAATGTGCTGGTGTGCTCATGAGAGCTAGATTAAAAATACATGATGGATAAAATTACAAATAAACATGGAAGCTAAATAACATGAAATTATCTAGAAGGTGAAAATGGAAGTACACAAAATGGACATAATATAAACATTAGCTCCAGATCTGAGAGAGTATGGCCAAAATGAGTTTTTAAGGATTGTGTTGCTGAAAGAACAACCCACTCAGAGCAGTAATTAATCAAAAACTCTTTAAATGTCATAGTTTTAGCTTCACCTGGTTCAAATTCAGCAACAACAAAAAAATGAAATAAACTATTAAAAATGGAAATTTAACTATGCAATCCTCAATTAAATTGTCATGTAAGCACTGAATTAATTTTTTTTCATGTTTTTGCCACTTACAAGGCATTTAAAATGTGTCATAAATTTGTTTTTAAAGTTCAAAACACTTTAGTGAGGCATGTTCATTTACTCAAATGATCTCTTTTGAGCAATGGAAAATAATGATACATTAATCAATTGCTAAAATAATCAATAGCTGCAGCCTTACAAGTGATTTTTAGTTATTGGCAACATTTTTTCCAGCAGTGTTCAAAGGTTGTTTCCACTTCTCTCTCTGCTTAAAATGAGTTTTTAAGGATTATGTTGCTGAAAGAACAACCCACTCAGAGCAGTAATTAATCAAAAACTCTTCAAATGTCATAGTTTTAGCTTCACCTGGTTCAAATTCAGCAAAAAAATACAACGAAATAAATCAAACTATTAAAAATGGAAATTTAACTATGAACTCAATTAAATTGTCATGTTGTAAGCACTGAATTAAGTTTTTTCATGTTTTTTGCCACTTACAAGACATTTAAAATGGGCCATAAATTTGTTTTTAAAGTTCAAAACACTTTAGTGAGGCATGTTAATTTACTCAAAGTATCTCTTTTGAGCAATGGAAAATAATGATACATTAATCGATTGCTAAAATAATCGATAGCTGCAGCCTTACAAGCGATTTTTAGTTATTGGTGACATTTTTTCCAGCAGTGTTCAAAGGTTGTTTCCACTTCTCTCTCTGCTGAAAGTCAGGCACGGTGCCCGACGAAGAACATGAGACAGTTGTTTCTATTAATAACCTCAACGACCCCCCCCCCCCCCCCCCCCAAAACCCCGCCAACCCACACATTGCTTCTGCCTGAACCACAGCGAGCCCAGTCCTGGATAAATAACCACACTAAAGGCTGAATATAAAAAAAGCAGCAGCTGCAGACGAAGAGAAGCAAACAGCAACATCTTGTTTCTTCTCCTTCCTGGCATCTAAACTTGGAGAACATGAAGTCCCTGCGGTTCCTTGCAGCTGAGGGCTTCATCCAGACCGGGTCAGTGGCTTTGGGGAACCTAAACTGTGTGTCTTTTAACCTCTATCCGCTTCTCTTCAAGGCCTGCTTCCTGCATGAGCAGGCTGAGCTGCTGCAAGCTTTGGTCCGGACATGGCCTCTTCCAGACCTCATTATGCAGAGACTCCTGGGACGGTCCTCTGACTGCGAGCTGGACCTGACCTCCTGCACCTGCCGCACTTGCCTACACGCAGTTCTGACCGGCCTAAAGGTAAACCCCCAAGTTGGCTTGGAGCTTTATGCTTGCGTATATTTTTCTAGGCTAATATTTGCCCACAGTGATGTTGAAGGTGATGGTTTTCTCCTACAGGACTATGTGCTGTCTCCTCCAAGAACTTATGCCAAGAGATTGCACGTGGTGGACATGACTGCCCTCAAAGACGTCGAGCACCAAGCCTGTCCATGCCGGTCCACCATGGGACGGTGGGCTCGGACCCAGCTCCTGACTCAAATGTGCTTTGAGACCATAGAGGCCATGCAGGCGAGCGCTCCGAACCCGTCTGCGCTTGAAACGTCCGTCAACGTCCTCCTGAACGGATTCGTGACCGCCCGGAACTACGAGCTGGTTGCTCAGGCCTTCCTGCTACTCCGCTACTGCCCCCTGAAGGTCCGCTTTGTGAGCTTTAGAGCCGACTCCCTCGCTCTCAAGCAGCTGTTCTACGTTCTTCGCCTGGCGGGGCCCGAGTCCATGACGAAGCTGGAGGTGGTCCACAACGTTCCCCTGGAGGCCCCGCACCTGGAGGTGCTGCTGTCCAGGGTGAAGTTCCCCAAGCTGCAGTCTCTGACGCTGCCAGCGGGGGCGCTGGACGTTAGGAGGCTGGGCGCCGATGACGACGACCTCCTGGCGACCATTGGCGGCCTGCTGGCACAACTTGGCAACCTGACTGAGCTTTACGTCGGGTTCTCGACTCTTACCGGACATCTTCGCAGGCTGCTATAGTGAGTACTTCAGCAGTCAAGGCGGCTGAACCACTGAGCTGTATTATACACTGGAGTGCTGATTTTGCCGAAAAACTGAAGTCACTGGCCGCCATCTTGCTCCTCCCTACTCTCACAGAATCCCATAGGATTTGGTTGCAACAACAAGCAGTTTTCTGGCTGTGTGAAAACGTTTCACAGGTAATTTTACAGTCAGTGGATGTACTAAAACTATCAACTACTGGGAAATTAGGTGCTGAAATATTTCACATGTTATTCATATAATATATATATATATATATATATATATATATATATACATACATATACATATGTATACATATATGTAAATATATGTTTTTGTATATTATTTAAATATTTATAAATGTTATATATATATATGTTTAAATAAAATGCAAAATATTTCAGCACATGACTTTCTCAGTACTTGATAGTTTTAGAACATAACATAACAGCATATGGCATTTGACATTTCAAAGGTTATAAGCCCCCCCTGAACATGAGAAAATCCTCGTTATTCGATGCTGTAGCGCACATATTCCCTAGTTACTGGGGGGAAATAGGGAGTACCAATATGGCGGCCGGTGGCTTCAAAGCGACTCGTTCTAACAGCGGGCGATTAGCACTCCAGTGTATTATATAGCTCAGTGGGCTGAACGGCCAACGAGGTCACCTAAGGTTTGCGTTTGTGTATAAGCGAGGTATGCATCTCTTATAATAGCTCCGATATTTAAAAAGTTTGGCAGCTTTCAAGGCTGTTAAAATTGCTGACACCATGCCAGCGAGGACATAGAGCTGCAGGTCAGTCCGGGACAGAGCCTTGCGAAAGTATTAACACCCCTTGAGCCTCTTCACGTTTTATCACCTCATTGCACAATTCTATGTTTTTATTTGGGGTGCTATGTGAAAGGCCAACACAAAGTAAAACTCCGGAAGTCACCTAATCAAGTAAATGGAGTGAAACTGTGTGTAATTTATTCCCGGGAATAAGAAAAGCTGTCCTGTGGAGGCTTCTGGGCTTTGTTACAGAACACTGGTGATGAAACGGCACCAAGCTGCAGAAAGCTTAAGTTAGAGCTTTATTCCAATCTTTGAGCATCTCATGGAGTGCTGAGTAATCTGTCACCAGGGAATAGAGGAAACATCTTGCATAACCGCAAAACCCACCAAGAACCGGCCCTCCAACTAAACCGAGAAGCCGATCCAGGAGAGCATCGATCAGCCAATAGAGCCGTAATAACTGGAGGAGCTACAGTGACCCACAGCTCTGATGACAAATAATTGTTGCCATCATTAAAAGAAAGGCATTTCAAGTCCAGTCAAGGTGCGGAGCATGGCGTAGGGGTAAGGCAGGAAACCCATATATACAGAGGTTATTAGGCCTTAATCAAGCCATCTTTGATTTGATTCCCAACCGTGAGAACTTTGCAGCATTAGCTTCTCTTAATGCCCATTTCCTGTCAATTAAGGTCACTGGTCTTTAAAGAGGTCCAGTTTAAATTCTGCCACAACCCATGTAGAAGGGGAAAAAAGGTACACTTGTCAGATTGGAGCAGGCATGGACTGGTAATCGGGCGTACCGGGCATTTTCCCGGTGGGCCGACATGCTGTTTAGGCCGGCAAGCCCGACATGTATATTAATATGTATTATTATTATTGTTATGTATTAATTATTATTTTAAATATCGGCCCCGTTATATTTGCATAATGCATGAAGAAAAATTAAATCAGCAGCGCAAGAGTCTGTTCCGATCATCCGGCCCTTACCACAGGCTACTGCAGCCCATTGGTTATCATCATTGACAGTCTAAAGGGCTAGGCCAATCATAAAGTAGAAAAACACCTTCATGCTCCATGTGGAACTTTGTGCAGCGGTGTTCACAGTAGTAATGGATAAGAAACGCAAGGGAGGCGCAGAAAAACTGCACGAAAAAAAGAAACGAGTTCTTCAAGCGGACGCTGCGAAATGTGTCAAACTGACTGACATGTTCCCAACAGCAGGCCCTTCATCTGCTCCGGTGTCTGATGTAAAATATGGTGGTGGTGGTGGTTGTAGTCAGTGACGTGCGGTAGGGTTCATAGCTGGTGAGGCACTGACGTCAGAGTCAGATTTACAAATATATACACTCTACAGAGTAGACTCGTTGCAAAGTGCTGAAGGAGACTGATTGAGCCAAATAAATTCACCAAGATACATGGAACAATATTGATTCTTTGATGAAAAAAATGTGTCATTTGATTGGTAACAGTTTATGAGTTATGATGGATTTCTGCATCTGTAACACATTCTAAAACTATAACCCACATTACGCACATTTTATCACAAAAACAAAACACGAATAAGTATCGCTGTCTTACCTCTACTTATAATTTAAGTCCCTGCGGCGCTCTTTCTGAACAAAAATATCATCATTTTCCGGTAAAAGTTCTCTTTATCTTCTTCAGTTTTAAAAGTCTCTCAGTCTCAATGGAGCTCACTGCCAGGGAGGAAAGCCTTCCTTCATCAGTCCTGTTCCAGCTGTATGTTTAGACTCTTTTTAGTGCTTTACTTGTTTAGCAAAACTCGCTGATAAAAAATCCGTCACTCTACAGTTTTGGGATCAGGAGCGGTGCTCCTTGTGCGCCCCCTTCCTTGCGGCCAAGGAACTGCCGGCCTCACCTACAGCCAGCTCTTTGCCTTTTATGATCGCGCGCAGCAGCACAAAAACATGTTACCTGCACACAGTTTGATGACCAAAACACAATTCATAATCCACATATATTAAATTGTGGAGAATCAGTTGATAACTGTTTGAACAATTGAATTCATGATCTCTCTCTCTCTCTCTCTCTGATCTAAGAATTGTTGCTGTGCTGTGGTGGAGTTTACATTTTACAGTGTTAATAAATTAAGATTTTGTAAGTATTTTAAGTGTCCACTCTCACTAGTTTCCATTAACCTGGCCTCAAGGTATGGCACAGTTGGTATACACTTTTAGTACACACAAAGAAAATGTGGTGGGCCAGTCTAATCCAAAATGCCAGGGCCGATTTTTTGTCCCAGTCCACCCCTGGATTGGAGCAAAACATTTGTTTAACCTACATGCAAACAACTATGTGGTGGTGGTGGTGGTGGGGGGGGGGGGGGGGGGGGGGGGGCACGCTGCACAACATAGATGCATTGTCTCACTGAAACAGAGTGGAGGCAGCATCATGTTCTGGGGATGCTTTTCTTCAGCAGGAACAGGAAGTTAGAGTTGATGGGAAGACAGGGCTATCGACTGGGTGGAGCCTCCAAAAACACTTGGGCGACCTTGACCCATGGAACTGGAAGAAATTGTCTGTCTCCAGATGTGCAAAGCCGGTAAAAGACCCTAAGATCCGCAGCAAGAGGTGGTTCTACAAAAGTGCTGACTCAACACTTCTTGTACTGATTTCATTTGTCCAAACACTGAAATGATTAAAAACTTTTGCCGTTTCAGTACTTTGTGTTGGGTCTGCTGGTGAAGGTTCTCAGTCATCCAGGTCATGGTCATTCCAAAAAGAAGAAAAAAACAAAGCAACTGGACTTGTTTTTCGTAGTTGAAGACGTTTCGCTTCCTCTCCAGGAAGCTTTCTCAATTCAAAAAGTCTGGAGTAATGATGAGTACCAAGCTTTATACTACTGCCCAAAACAAAGGCCTTGTAATGGCTTAGATAACATGCAAATATATCTATACAGCTTACAATACAGCTATAGAATTAATTCCGGCCATTCATCACCTCAGTTCTCACCATCATATGGGTGATCAAAACATTGTTCCTTTAAGCCAGGCCAATAACGACCCTAACGACTCCTCGTTACAGAGGAGTGGACCACTTTCGGTTCAATCTGCTGGTTTAATGTCTTTAACGACGGCCTATTACTAAGGGGGTGGACCTGTTTCTGTTTAATTTGCATGTCGTTTAAGCCATTACAATGCCTTTGTTAGGCAGTAGTATAAAGCTTGGTACTCATCATTACTCCAGACTTTTTAAATTGAGAAAGCTTCCTGGAGAGGAAGCAAAACATCTTCAACTACGGAAAACAAGTCCAGTTGCTTTGTTTTTTACTTTTTTTTTGGAATTTGTGTTGGGTCACATTGAGGTTTGCGGATGCAACTTGGCCAAACGTCAAAAAGTAGTCAAGTGGCATTAAATACTGATAACATAAAAACTAAAGCAATTCTGATTTTATGTAAAACTAAATAACAGCTACAGGTTTGGTAGATACAAAAGGTGTTTAGATCATGCGTAAAAAAAAAGAAGAAGTTTAAATGGAGAGAGAAAAAAAAAAGATTTTTATCTATATTTTCCAACTACATAAATTGTGCGCCAGGATGGCACTCTGTGTTTTCCAACTATAAATGTCGTCTTCGTCTACCTTCCCCAGCCCCCTCAACACGCCACTGAAGTGCCTGGAGCTGGCCAACTGCTGCCTGAACCGCGTGGACCTCACCTACCTGGCTAACAGTCTGCACAGCGAGGCCCTGGTCCACCTCGACCTCAGCGGACACGACGTCTTCGGGACTTTTTCCGTGTCATTCTACAAACTCCTGAGCCGCTGCTCCGCCACGCTGACGACCCTCATCCTGGAGGAGTGCGACATCGAGGACGAACACCTAACCACCTTCATCAACGCGCTGGCTCCTTGCCAGGCGCTGGAGGAGCTAAAACTTCTGGGAAACCCTCTCGGCGCCGTCGCTCTGAGGAGGTTGTTCTCCACGCTGACGACGGGGTTTCCCAAACTCAGGTACATAGAGGTACCCGCGCCCCGCGAGTGCTACTCTGAAGACGTCGCCTATCCTCTGGAAGAAGCAGTGCTGCTGAACTACAACAGAGACTTGTTCCAGCAGACCAGAGGTCAGCTTTTGGGCATCCTGGAGCGAGCCGGCAGAGGAGGAGTGGAGGTGTGCACGCCCCTCCAGGGCGCCTACGATCCGGACATTAACGAAACCAGCAATGAACTCGGCGTGTCGATGCTAAAATCTCTCAACACCGTGGTTGGGAATCTGATTGGTACGTTAACAGATGTAGACGCCAGGAGAGCACAGGGCCAGAGAGGCGATGAGAACGCCTCATGAGCATCAGATGGACATGAAGGGCCTTCGTCTCACGTTTTTGGACAAATATAATTGGAGCACATCTTTAGAATTTAGTGAATTATTAATTCTGTACATGGATCCATGTTTTTTTTTAGGCTGTTCTAAATCTATCTAGCCATATGTCCATCACAATAAAGTGTAACCTTGCCTCGTTTTAAGTTACACTCTAGATTTCAGAAACAAAATGACCAAGCTACAGTCCCCTGGATAAGTATTCACATCCTTAAATTCAATATGCATATCTTAATGTGTTGTAATTTTATATGCATCTCTGCTTCAAGGCACCTGAGTCAAATAATCAGGTCATTAGCAGGATTTAGGAGAACTGCATACTGAGGTAATTCAGCCATTTGATTCAGGTGTGATGGACCAGGTACCAAGTTAAAGACTGCTCTTCTACAACATCTTGTTTCATGGGGGGATGAATACAAAAACATCTCTGACTTCAGATTGTGATCTTTTTTTTTTTTAAAACATGCATCGTTTCAATAGGGCTGGGCGATATGGATTAAAAAAATAAATCTCTGATTTTATCATACCAAATCCGATTAATCGATTTTTTCCTTGCTTTTATGTCAAGCATTTCGTCAGGGAGTTGACCTAAATTCAAAGTGCAACTAAAAACAAGGTTTGAAACATGCTTGTAAAACAAGATGGCAGCCGTGCCATTATAAACAATGGAAATATAACAACATTTGCTGCTAGTGGTATTACACAGTGAGCTAAGAACAGGCTTCACTGCACTTGTGAACTTCAAACTAAGTTAAAAAAAAAGTAAATAAGTAAATGAAGTACCTCGTATTATGGTAAAAAAAAAGTTTCCACTTAACAATATATTTGCCTAAACATATATTCAGCATCACATGCTGTTCTCTTCATGGAAACCCAATGAGTGTATTGACAAAATAAAATCAAGATTTTCCAAAAATGAAATCTTAAAGAATTGTAAATTTGAATTAATCGATTAAATCGATTTATCGCCCAGCCCTACGTTTCAACCTGACAAATGCCCTACTTTGTGTTGGTCTATTACTAAAAACTGTTTTTTGTAAGAGTGTAAATTATTGTTTGAGACTCCATTGAAAATCTGAAATATGTTAAGTTTACCTAATCTTGAAGTGCATAAATGTGTCTTATGGTCATGCCAATAATTCAACTCTAAAGAATAAAAAAAATAAAAAATCAGATACTTCAGTCATTTAAAATGTCAATGTACATTTCTTTATTGAGCATTGTTTTAACATAGGTTAAATTTCATTCTAAAACTTTACATATTACACCAGGGGACAATCATGCACCAACCACATAATGAACAACCGTAATAAGGAAGTGCTACTTCTTCATCCATTCCTCCCTTTCTTTCCTCTCACGGACCACCTCCTCCAGGTATGGTGTAAGATAATTGACATCCTGACAAAAGAAGAAAAAAAAAAAAAAAGATAAAATAAATGAAGATATGAAAAAATATGGTAGCTGTTGACAAGGTGATGTCAAATACTTTTAAAAGTTTATTTTACTTCTACTGTGCTGCAATTCTGTACTTTATCCTGAAAGATTACATATGGAAGGCAAGCATACAAAACTCTTGATCCCTGATACTTTCACATAAACCACCTGCTACAAAAATAGATTTGACTCTTGAAGATTTACCTCTTCGTATTTTGTCCACTGGTCTTTGGGGAGGACCTGCTGCTTCATTGAGAGGTCCAGGGCTCTCTTGATCCTGAATGTCCTGTCGTTATAAACGTTCTCTGGAAGCCTCTTCAGGGCCTCCTTCACATCTGTGTCCTCATATATTGTGTCATCGCGCATTAAACCTGCAAAAAAAAAAAAAAAAATCAGATTCTGAAAATTCAATGTTGCACATAAATGTTTTACCACTTCGGATTTTGAAATCTACAAGTCTGTTTTTATTTACTAAAATCTCTTAAGAAATAGATTCAAATGACAAAGTAGGTAAAAAAAAAAAATTAAAACTATATACCAGCTGAAAGAAAAATATATTCATAGGGCTGCGTTAAAAAAATAAAAATAAAATTGCTGATGAATGTCAATATGACACTAGTATCAATATGTCGCATAACTACACAGTCATGAATTTCAGGGAACAGCTAAAAAATGTTTTTACTATCAGCAATTAAATTTGAGATCAGGCGCTGCTCACTCGAAGGACAGCAAACACAATGGCAGAAAAAAAAACAAAAAACTTTAAATCATTGATAAATTTTTAGCTATATGGATCCACCATACGCATCTTCAGAGTCGCCAAGTCACACTCAGATTATGTTATGCCAGAAAAGGTTTGCACAAAATTAAATGCTGATGCTTTCTTCTACCTTGTTTCTATCTATTGAAACATGTATTATATGTTTCTGCCACTGTGACACACACGCAAGAACACACACACTTCCCCATTAACAGACAAAATAAGGTATTTATTTTCTATATTAAATATCTTTTATAGATGATTTATTTTCCTTCTAGTTATCTTGTAACAATACAACAAAGAGTGCCAGTTTATTCGTGTTTAGCTGTATGACAGTCCCATTTGTAGGGTCCCATTATAAACATCAACCTGTGTTTTAAAGATGGACTTCATAATAAATTTGAGTTGTCTTACCAAGCTTGTTGAAGCCACATAAGTTGTAATACCATTTGCGGAAACCAAGCATGAGCCTGCCCGTCGCAACTGAAACATGAAGGAAGAACACACAACAACTCAGTCAGAGGCAGCAAATATATGAAGACAAGACATAACAAGGGAAAATCAAATCTAGATTCAAGTATGTTGCCATCAGCGAGTCTGCAGCTGCCATTTTAGCACAGTAGGTCTATTTACTTATTTATTTTCTTTGACAGTTGTAGATTTTCCAAAAGCTGAGTAAAAATGGTTTTAAAATCAATCTTTATTGATAGGACAAAATGTTGTTACTGTTTTATAACAAAATAACATTTTTAATCAGAATAATTAGACAAGTAACTCGTATTTATTCTGCCAATGGGGAGAGAGACATTTTAAAAACAAAGAGCGGATGGGATATAGCACTTAAAATATATAGCAACGCAACGTCATAAGTTCCCTCTTGACTCCTTCAAAGTTAAACACTACCTGACTTCTAGCCGTGTAATGAAACAGGATAACACAATCTAGGTTAGCCGGCACTAAATATTAACTTATTAAAAGGTTGCACGCAATAAAAAATAATTTCAAGTCACCAATAAACTTATTTGTTAAGCACTGTGTAAAAGTACGTCTAATGATAGATTAAATAAACACGTTTTTTGATGTTTGGCCCAGACGGGTGAATGCTAAGCTATCGCTAGCCGACCTGTTAGCATCAGTTAGCAAGGGGACGTTAAAGGACACACACAAAGTAGAGGCCCAAGAAAGTCGTTTTGAGGCCCAGGACGTACAATTACACAGGGCAGCGTTTGACAGTGTAATGCGTTTCCTTTAACATGTATAAGTCAACACATTCAGCGGTATGGAACTGTCATTAATAAGAAGAAGCGATGTTCACTTACCCGGTGCCCTGGACGCCATGTTTACCAGTGAGAGCGACCTTCTTCTTCTTCTTCTTCTTCTTGTGGAGTTTTATGGCGGTTGGCAACAAACTTTAAGTAGCATTACCGCCACTTACTGGTATGGAGTGTAGTTCTTAATGGTCTATCTATCTATCTATCTATCTATCTATCTATCTATCTATCTATCTATATATATATATATATATATATATATATATATATATATATATATATATATATATATATATATATATATATATACCTTAATATTCTACTCATTTATATAATTCACTCCTTCTATAATAAAATTCTATGAAATTATTTAGTTTTCTTTAAATATTGAATAACTATTTGTGTAAGTGCCAGAATTGACATATGATTCATTGTGTTAGAAATGTGTATTACCTCCAGTTGCCTCTAGGTGGCAATAGCGATTTAGTTATTTCTGCGTTCAAGGGGCTGTCACGTCAGTCATGTTCGGGAAGCAAGTGACAAGTTTTTTTTGATGTGACGGAGCTTCACCTTTTCTGACCGCAGTTTTAGGTCTTAAGAATTAAGAACACGTAGACAAGTGAATATAATTAGTTTATAAGAATTTTTGATTGTTTGCACCGTTTTATTTTGCATTTTTATTTTTTGAAGAAATAAACCTTTTAAGTTGGAAGCCTAAAACGCGAGTTGGAACGTGACTTCGTCAAACTGTGTGGCTCTACATAGTCAGAAAAGAGCTCCTAATGGATTAAGAAACCCAGTGGATGTCCTGAAGAGTGGATTCAGTCATCTACATGCAAGTATTGACCTCAAGTTTGGATTTCTGTCGAAGGAACAAGTAAGAAATGCGTCTGCATTTGCTAATGGATTTAGTCAGACTCAGCTAAATTTGCATATTACAGCTGTCAGCTAATGCTACTTCTGAGGAGTTTGGAAAGCTCTCGTATGGAAAATTACCACATATGACGATTATTGGAATTGTGCTTCTGGAAAAGAGGGATATTTGAAGATTTAAAATGCATGAACAAAGTGATGCTGTTGTACGTTCTAAGAGGACAGTAAAGCTGACTCCTAAAGGCATTGAACAAAAGCTTAGCATGACATTGGCTGAAAGGAAATCCAAGTTTGCACATCTCTGTCGAATGATGAAAGATATTGATGCCCTAATGGAAAATGTAAATAATGCTGATATAGTTTCCCGGAAACTATCAACAGAGTTTACAGATGTGTACATGCAATTTTGCAGTCTGAATGACACAGCAAAAGAATGTATGTCTGATGAGGATTTGATTAAAGACCAGAAAAACTGGTATGAATTTAGAACCAAACAGCTTAATGGTTTTGTGGAGGATGTTGAGGGATGGTTAAGAGCAGCTGCTGAGCAGACTAAAGCAGCAAGACAGTGTGATGCTGAAGTGAGCCCTGATGACAGTGCTTCGATGGTCAGTTTGACACATAAGTTGGGGGCATCTCTTCATAGCAGAGCAGCTTCAGTTGTGTCTTCAACTGCTTCTTCCACAAGACGTAAGTACGAGGCTGAAAGAGCAGCTTTGATGGCACAGGCTAGTGCATTGAAAGAAAAACAAGAAATTGACAGAGAATTGGCTCAGTTACAAGCAAAGAAAGAGAAACTCGAATTGCAAACAGCTATTGATGCAGCAAATGCTAAAATCCAAGTGCTTGGTTTACATGAGTCTGATGTGCAAGAGCAAGAACAAATGAGGCCTCCTGAGGATAGGAATTTGCATGCTGAATTTGCATATCCTGAAGATGAAGAGGAAGGTGAGGAAGATGATGTGGCCTTTCCTATACAGCGATCAGCAAGGCAGTTTCCTCAGCCAAGGCCACATTACTATGTGAGTGGAAAGCAAGATGCTCACAGCAATGTTTCATCTTCCCCACGCTCACACGCCGTCAGTGGTGCTCATGTTGGTGGAAGACGGCGTGACAACATGCAGATTAGAGACCTGCTTGGTGTTATGAAGCATCAGAATGATATCACTGAGCTGCTTGTGAAACAGCAAAGATTGTCATCCTTACCAACTGTGGACATTCCTGTTTTTAGTGGTGACCCAACTGAATACAGATTTTTCACTAAAGCTTTTGAACATGGAATTGAGGACAGAACCTCCAGTAGTAAAGACCGTTTATACTTTCTGGAGCAATACACGAGCGGTCAACCCAAAGTGCTTGTGCGAAGTTGCCAGCACATGCATCCTGACTTAGGGTACAAAGAGGCCAAAAGGCTATTGCAACAGCATTATGGCAACGAGTACACCATTGCTATGGCGTATGTGGAGAAGGCTTTGAAGTGGCCTGTCTTAAAATCAGAAGATGGAGCATCATTGACAGAATTGGCTGTTTTCCTCACAAGCTGCCTTAATACAGTGGAAGGAATGGAGTTTAAAGAAGAAATGGACAGTCCAACCAACATGCGTGCAATAATTGCAAAACTCCCTTTCAGGTTCAGAGAAAGATGGAGGGGATTTGCGTGTGACATCCAAGAAAAGACTGGTTTCAGAGCCAGGTTCACAGATTTGGTGTACTTTGTGGAGAGACAGGCACGAATAGCTACTGATCCATTATTTGGCAACATTCAAGAGCCTGGTAGTTCAAAGGACAAAGGCATCACAAAACCTAGCAACCCACAAAGGTACAAAGAAAGGAAAAGCACATTTGCAACCAGTGCTGAACCCATGACTGACGTTAAACAGTCAACAAGCAAGGCAAAGGACTTTAGCTCCTCCAGTGATAAATGTCATTTCTGTCAGAAAGAACACAAGCTAGAATCTTGCAAGTCAATTGTGCAGAAACCTCATAAGGAGAGGCTGGAATTTCTGAGGTCTAAAGGTTTATGCTTTGGTTGCCTGTCATCTGGGCATCTGAGCAAAACTTGCGAGCAGAGAATAACATGCAAGAAGTGCTCATTGAAACATCCTACTATTCTGCACATAGCTAGGAGGCCTACTGGCCAAACCGAGAATAACAAGACAGCGACTGACAGCAGTCCATCATCATTGGATAAGGAAACTTGTGTTTGCACTGGGGCCGGGGATGCAAAATGTGCCCTAGCTGTGGTTCCAGTGAAAGTTAAGTCTGAGAAAGGAACACATGTTGTGCAGACCTACGCATTTTTAGATTCAGGCAGTTCAGCTTGTTTCTGTTCTGAAGACTTGATGCGTGATCTCAATGTGACTGGAAGAAAGACCAACATCTTACTTCGCACAATGGGACAAGAAAGACCTGTTAGCACACAGGTTGTCACAGGATTGGAGATTTGTGGATTGGAAGGTGATTCCTATGTATCACTTCCACAGGTGTATTCACAAAGGGAGATCCCTGTTAAGGATGACTGCATTCCGAGACAAGAAGATGTGGATAAATGGCCACACCTGAAGGAAATCCATATCCAGGATATCGAGGCTGGTGTAGGATTATTAATAGGAACCAATGTGCCGAAGGCTTTGGAGCCCTGGAAGGTTGTTAACAGCACGGGTAATGGGCCTTATGCTACGAGAACCGTCCTGGGGTGGGTTGTAAATGGCCCTCTGCAGAAGGAAAACCATAAGGAGAAAGATGAGAAATGGCCAGAAGTATCAGTGAACAGAGTTTCTGTGGCATGTCTCGACGATCTCATTCATTGCCAGATGAAGCTTGACTTTCCTGAAGCTCAGCAAGCAGAGAAAATGGAAATGTCTGTAGAAGACAGACGATTCATGGATTTGGTGTCTAAGTCAGCACAATTGGTCGACGGACACTTCAGTATTGGTCTTCCCCTGAAAGCGGTGAATGCAAAGTTTCCTAACAACCGCACAATGGCTGTGCAAAGGGCGGAACACCTGCGAAGGAAATTAAAAAGGAATGAGCAGTTCTGTCAGGATTACGTCAAGTTCATGAGTGACATGCTTGAGAAGGGCTATGCAGAGAAAATTCCAGAAGACGAGGTATACAAAAAGGAAGATGCAGCAAGGACGTGGTACATCCCACATCATGGGGTCTACCACCCTACCAAGCATAAGATCAGGGTAGTCTTTGATTGTGCGGCCAAGTTCCAGGGAATTTCTCTGAACTCGCAGCTACTTCAAGGGCCAGACCTAACCAATTCCTTGATTGGTGTCTTGATGAGGTTCAGGCAAGAACCAGTAGCCTTCATGTCAGATATAGAAGGCATGTTCCACCAGGTACGGGTCCCTGCCAAGGATGTGAACCTTCTGAGATTCCTGTGGTGGCCACAGGGGGACCACAGACAAGAATTGGAGGAACATAGGATGGTTGTGCACTTATTTGGGGCTACCTCATCCCCAAGTTGTGCCAGCTACGCACTCAGGCAATGTGCTGAACACTTCCAAGATCAGTTCAGTGCAGAGGCATCCAAGACAGTGATGCGACACTTCTATGTCGATGACTGCCTCCGATCAGTTGCATCTGAAGGTGAAGCAGTAGCACTGATACAGGAAGTAAGAGCTCTGTGTGCTTTGGGCGGATTTAGAGTGACCAAGTGGACCTCTAACAGTCGCAAAGTCCTGGCATCTGTTCCAGAAGAGGAAAGGGCCTCAGGTGTCCGAAATTTGGATTTGGACAAAGACTCTCTTCCTCTGGAAAGGGCCCTAGGAGTCCAATGGTGCATTGAATCAGATACTTTGAAGTTCAAAGTTACCATTCAGAGGAAAGTGCTCACAAGACGGGGTTTGTTGTCTATGGTTAGTTCCATCTACGATCCTCTAGGGATTCTCTCTCCCATAATCCTCCCAGTGAAAGGTATACTGCAGGAATTGTGTGAGAGGAAACATGGATGGGATGATGATATGCCAGAACCCCTAGTGAGGAAGTGGGAACAATGGGTAATTCACCTGCACAAGTTGTCAGAGCTGGAAATGAGGAGATGTGTTAAGACACATGACTTTGGAGCAGCAACAGAAGCCAGACTGCATCATTTCAGTGACGCTAGTGAGCGAGGTTATGGCACTTGTACTTACCTGGTCTTGAAAAATGAGAAGCACAAAGAACAGTGTTCTTTCATAATGGGAAAGGCAAGAGTTTTGCCCTTAAAACCAGTCACGATACCCAGGCTGGAGCTCACAGCAGCGACTGTAGCTGCCAAGATGGACAACATGATTCGAGCTGAGCTGGATATTGCTTTGGAGGAATCTGTATTCTGGACCGATAGTACAACGGTCCTTAGGTACATCCAGAATGAATCAGCAAGGTTTCGTACGTTTGTTGCAAACAGGATTACAACAATCAGAGAACAGTCCAAAGTAAGCCAATGGAGATATGTGGAATCCTGCAGCAATCCAGCGGATCACGCCTCCAGAGGTTGCACAGTGGAAGCTTTCATGAAGGCCAATACCTGGTTATCGGGGCCGGAATTCTTGCTGCGGCCTGAGGACACATGGCCTACCTTTCCAGAAAGTTACAATCAGTCTATGGTGAAAGATCCTGAAGTGAAGGAAGCTGCGGTATTCACCGTGGTCACGGAGAATGCAGAGGACGTAGTCCTGAAGTTCATCGATCATTATTCAGATTGGCATTGTCTGAAGCGAGCGGTTGCATGGATGATCAAGCTTAAGAACTCCCTGAAGCTTCTAAGTCAAAAACGAAAGGAATTTGCATCAGACTTGAAAGAAGGAAGTGATGGTCTTGAAAAGAATAAGACCGTGGAAAGAAGGATGGCTGAACTGAAGGATTCTTTGAGTCTCAGTCCTCCGTCCTTGGATGACATCGTAGAGGCTGAGTCTCAGATTGTTAGAATCAGCCAGCACCGTGCATTCTCCAGAGAAATAGCTGCATTGGAAAAAGAGAAAATGGTCTCAAAGAGCAGCCCCCTCTACAGGTTGTCACCTGTCCTGCAGGACAACATCATGAGAGTGGGTGGCAGACTGAATAGAGCCAGTATGCCTGAAGAGTCAAAGTACCCGGCTATCTTGTCAAAGGATATGCACATTACATTGCTTATCCTTAGAGCAGTTCATAAGGAAGTTGGACACAGTGGTCGCAATTATGTGCTGTCAAAACTGAGGGAGAAGTATTGGCTTCCTAGGCCTCATTCCGTCATAAGAAACATGCTGTCTCAGTGTGTCATCTGTAGACGCCAGCACGGAACTGCAAGCAGTCAGATTATGGCTGACCTTCCAAAAGATAGAGTCTTACCTGACGAGCCGGCATTTACTAATGTAGGTGTTGATTATTTTGGCCCATTCGAGATCAAGAGAGGCCGCACCACATTGAAGAGATACGGAGTGCTGTTTACGTGTCTTGCAGTAAGAGCAGTTCATCTCGAGATTGCAAGTTCGCTTGATACGGACTCCTGTATTCATGCCCTACGAAGATTTGTTGCTAGAAGAGGTCAAGTCAAAGTGATCAGGTCGGACAACGGCACAAACTTCATTGGTGCAGAACGTGAGCTGCGACAGGCAGTGCAGGAGTTGAATAAGGAACAGATTGAAGCTGAAATGGCAAAAAGGAACATTAAGTGGATCTTTAACCCCCCAACAGCTTCCCATCATGGCGGAGTGTGGGAACGCCAGATAAGATCAGTGCGGAAGATTCTTAATTCTGTCGTGAAGCAGCAGACTTTGAATGAAGAGGGTCTGCAAACACTTATGTGCGAGGTTGAAGCCGTCATCAACAGTCGCCCTCTCACGAAAGTGTCGGATGATCCCTACGACTTGGAGGCAATTACCCCAAACCATCTTCTTTTGATGAAGACAAAACCTGCCATACCTCCAGGTATTTTCAATGCCAAGGATATCTACTCCAGACGCAGATGGCGCCAAGTCCAGTACATGGCAGAGTTATTTTGGAAACGCTGGACCAAGGAGTATTTGCCAGACCTACAGCAAAGGCAAAAGTGGCTGCAACCAAGGCGTAATGTTGCAGTTGGTGACATTGTGCTTCTGATTGATGATTCAGCTCCAAGAAGTTCCTGGATCATGGGTCGAGTTGTCGAGACTATCCCGGACAGTAAGGGAAGAGTTCGTCAAGTTCGCCTGAAGACCAGCACGAATCTTCTCCTGAGACCAGTCACCAAGCTGTGTCTCCTACTGGAAGCTGATATGTAACATATTGTTTGCCACATGAGACAGTGGTAAAGACTGATCTTCATCGGCGAGTCATGTGCTGGTAACCTCTGACTCCATGTTGTTCCAGTTTACGAAGACATATCGGACATTAATAGAGACTGAACTTTGAACATGCACTTCTTGAAACATGCTCAAAAGAGTTCCAGACATGAAAACATTGTAAAAAAGAAAAATAAGATTGTATAAATTTGTTTTCAGTTGATATGTAAGAAATTGTTTAATGTTGGTATGTCTTAGGAATGATATAGTTTGTGTTTATGGTAATTGTTTGTTTAGTTACAAGACAATTAGGGGCCGGATATGTAAGTGCCAGAATTGACATATGATTCATTGTGTTAGAAATGTGTATTACCTCCAGTTGCCTCTAGGTGGCAATAGCGATTTAGTTATTTCTGCGTTCAAGGGGCTGTCACGTCAGTCATGTTCGGGAAGCAAGTGACAAGTTTTTTTTGATGTGACGGAGCTTCACCTTTTCTGACCGCAGTTTTAGGTCTTAAGAATTAAGAACACGTAGACAAGTGAATATAATTAGTTTATAAGAATTTTTGATTGTTTGCACCGTTTTATTTTGCATTTTTATTTTTTGAAGAAATAAACCTTTTAAGTTGGAAGCCTAAAACGCGAGTTGGAACGTGACTTCGTCAAACTGTGTGGCTCTATAATTTGTATATGTTTACTCCCCAAATGCTTCCTCAAAATATCTAACAAATTAATTTTTTCCTTAATACATTTAAACTCTTTCCTCATATATCTTCTCTCTCTCATATTTATTGCATTCTAATATAACATGTTCTACTGTTTCATATTTTTTTTACAATAATCACATTTGCCAGTATTATGCTTTTGAATTTTATAAAGTGTATAATTAAGTCCTGTATGCCCAAAACTTAACCTTGTTATAACCCTCTCCTCCTTTCTACTTCGTCTTCCATTTCTTCTTTCTCTTATTGTCTTCTGAATTTTATAAAACCATCTTCCTGTTTTTCCTTTATCCCACCTTTTTTGCCATTTTCCATCAGTTTTTCTTTAATAATAATCTTCCCCTCAGACTTACTTATTTTAACTGTAAAATTATTAGGATTTTGAATTGCCCTCTTTGCCATTGTATCTGCCCTCTTATTTCCTTCTACCCCAATATGCGCTGGAACCCACACAAATATAACTATTAAACCCATGTTTTGTATTCTGAATAATGTATGAAATATTTCTAATAAAATGTCCATCCTACTATCTGATTTATTATATTTTAAACTTAATAATGCAGAACATGAATCTGAACAAATGACTGTTTTTAATGGTTTTATGTCTTCTACCCATTGTAAAGCTAATAATATTGCCAACATTTCTCCTGTGTATACTGATAACCCGTCTATAATTCGTTTTCCCATTCTTATATTGAATTCTGGTACTACAAATGCTATAGTGAGAGGGACCGCGGTGTGTTGTGGGTAAAATACAGCTCAACGGTCCGGAAAAGTCTGGAAGTATCACCGATTTGACGTGATGAGTATTTTTTTTTTTTTTTATTAATTCCTTATTTTTTAAGATAAGGAATAATAAACATATATTTACACATAAGGGCATTGAAGTAAAATATTTTTTGGAACAATAGTTTTAAATGTCCATTCTATGAAACTGAAAAAAATATATATTAGTCAACAAGATTTCTTTTCTTCCTAAGTCAAAAGAGTCAAGTTACAAGTAGGAAGCATCCAAATGCAAGTTATACACTCAGCTGGCAAAATGTAAAAAATATTTAAATAATCTTAATTATCTTATTTTCACTTAGTTTTAATTAAGAACGTGAAACTACTACAAAACAGTAATTGCTGAAGCATCCTTTTTCCTATGATTTAGCATTTTTATCCAACTTTTGTGGGTGGTAGGGCAACAGTGGCATAGGAGTTGGCCTTGTGCAACACATTTCACCTGCTTTACCTGCTGATGGTGGTCAGAGTCCCCGGTGGTGTCCATTGTATGGCAGTGAATGGGTGATGGCTGAATGTAAAGTGCTATATGGTATTGGTCATTTATAATTTTTCTAAATGTTTGTAGCTTTTTGCTGATGTGTTAGATACACGTCAAGAACAAGTAGAATCTTACATTATGCTCCTAAAATTAAAACAGCAGATTTACATTTTATCTAGGATTTCACTACAACAAACTGTCGTATTTTAATCAAAGAAAATAATTACCAGTAATTTAATTTCAACGTCAACTGTTGCAAACAGGAGATGCCCCATTAATTTTTTCCAAGTCTTTGTAACAAAGTTTGACTAGATGAGAAAAATATGCTCAGAAACAGCAACAATTTGTCATGACAGTCACAACTAGGAGTTCACACGCAGTTCGGATTTGCATCCTATGAACGCTGCATTACCACACCCTAAAGCAGGGATCTGCAAATGAGGATTTCTGTAGCTTTTACCAGAAGTAACAAGGACCTCCGGTGGAGTTTCTATTCAAACGACCAGTAGGAAAGGGTGGCTTAGCTGTGTTTTCACAAGTGTTTATTGTACACAGGAGCAAGAGGTGGGTTTTGACATCTACTCGTACACATATTTCCACCAGAAGTAAAGCCTACCTAGCATTTTAATAGGAGTGGCTGCAGGAGGCCTGGCTACTTTTTACAAGAACAATTTTAAAATAAAAATTCCTGCATTTTTTGATGAAGTCACTCAGTGGTAAATCTACCAAAAAACAATTTTACAATGACAAAATTCCTTCACAGATCAACAACCAGAATGTGGAGTCATGCACACCTATGGAAATACTCGATTTTGAGGTATTCAAAACCTCTGCAATCCTAATACGTCTTTAAAGAGCAAGAAGGTTTCTATGGCACCAAGCATATCTGCAGAGAGAAGAGGTAAAGTTTTCTCTTTGGAACGTAAACGTCGCAGAACCCCAATTCTAAAGCTGATCATTTAGAAACAAAAATCAAAAAGAAAGATTAGGTTTTTGATAAAGTACACAACTCAAACACCAAGCATCAACATACTTTACCTTTACTGATATCGAGAAATGGCAACTTCAAAGGTGATTTTAAACAGTTAAAATGTGTAGTAGAATGAGATGTATAGAATTAAATAAAACAGGAGTGAAACAAAACTATACACGAGAAAAAGTTAAATGTTACATTTAAATATATTCAGTACAAATCCTGTTATGTACATAAATTTATACATTCAAACTGCAGATACATAACTGTACATACATGAGTTAAAACCTGTTGTGGGTAAAAGACGGTAATTTTTAGCAGAGGTTGACATGCATCATTTATTTTTTATAAAGATATTGATAAAACATCTTCCATCCATACATGTGCCTGAATCCACTGCATGTTTTCAGTGTAATTTGTGACTTTGAGGACGAGTCACTTTAAACGTCCCATCAAGATGAATCAAAGTGTCTTTTGGAACAAATAAAAATCTTCCAGTGTGGCCGAAGCCAGCTCCCCGCAAAACGTCTCATCTGGCAGGGACACCAAGCGGTCCAGGGAGACGTAGCCAGGCAGGTTTGGGTCATACTGAGCTTTTCCAAGATACTCGAGGAACAGGTGGCGCTCTTTGAGACGCAAGAACTTTGTGTTGAGGACCTAAGAGATGATGAGATGTGACATAATCACATTCTAGATCTGGACCAAAATGAGCCAAAAATGAGCAAAAATCAGCTGAAACACTTCAATAATAATAAAAAGACCAAGGCCACCTACCTGTGGAAACTTTGTGATCAGATAGTGAGGAACCTTCATGGTGTTGTGAAGGAAGTCAAAGATCTGGGTTAGCTTCTTTTTATTGGCTGTCAACACCTTAGGGACAGCAACAACCATGTGCTGGATCTCATTTTCCTTAAAGCCAAGCTCCATTTCACACACCTGTAGAACACATTTACAAAGAACACAGGGTTTCGCTTAACAACCACAGAACTCAAGATATGTTTTTGTTCCGCATTTGATGCTCCGACTCGATACCTTCAAATTTTCTTTCACAGGCTCCAAGCTGCCGCACAATAATCTGGGGAGACGAGCAACGATATTCCGTGTCTGCAGAGAGATATAAAATTAGTGTTTACCGCTTGTACATTAAAAAAAAAATAAAGAAATAACAGGTTATTTCAAAAAGTTTGACCTCCCATAACATACATTGGCAGAGCTGAGTTTCAGCTGCTGCTGATAAAAGCCCAGTCTGTTGTCCAGCCTCTTCACGCTGAAGTTAAGCAGATATGGAGCTCTGGAGACCATAGATGCAACAGTTTCTGAACTGAACTTCCTTGACTTTAGATAGTTCACCCTTGGTTAACGAGAAAAATAAAATAAAACATGATAAGTATAGACAATTTGGAAGAGGAAAAGTCAACAAGTATAATATAAAAATGCTTTGTACAAGTAGTCATATTCCTTTAGGTTCTCCATATTATCTGACGTTACAATGACTGACTCAAATGTGCATCATTGGGCCTTTATGTGACCCACCAGCACAAAGCAGTTCATATTTATTACATAGAAGAAAAATTATGCAAGGCTTTTTGATCCTTTGCAAAATAGGATCAAGAAAGCGTGATTTGCATCTGCAATAAACCCACATCACTCGATAACCCTAAATAAAATCCAGTGAAAGTTGCCTGCAGAAGTCACCCAACTGGAAAACCGAGCCCACCTGAGTGTAATTTGTATCAGGCAGGATTATGTTAGAAAACAACATGCCAAGCTTCGAAGATCACAATTAATAATCTGAAAAATGGAAAGATTATGGACAAGAAAACACCTGAAACTGGTGGACCTGGAAAGGAGGTCATTATCAGAGAAGCAGCCATGGAAGAGCTCTACAGGTCAACAGCTCAGACGAGGGAATCTATTGATAGGACACCTACTATGAATTTAATCCACAAAACTAGCCTTTATGAAGGAGTGGCAAAAAAAAAGCCACTTTTAAAAGAAAGTCATTAGAAATCTTGTTAGCAGGTCATGTTGGGGACACACTGAAAATGTGGAAAACCAAAACTCAGGTCTGGCCTGGATGCAAAATGCAAAGAAAATAAAACTTGTAAGAGTGGGTCAGATGTTCACCTTCCAGCAGAATAACAACCTAAACAAACAGGAAGAGCTACAATCGAATGGTTTAGATCACCAACCTTTTTGAAACAGAGATATTTCATCGGTACGGTGTCATACGAAGGGCTACCTGTACTGACCTTTAAAACTACAAGAGTCCAAGTTCACCTTGTTTTTAATGCTTTTTCCCCCCATTTTTAAATCTATGTAAATACAAGTATGATTAAAAAAGGAAGAGCAACTAAATAAAATAGCATTTTAAATGCAGCCCACTGGAGGATTGTGCTATATTTTAAACAGGCTTTAGGGCACAACATATGGTAGTGGGGGGCTACCTGGTGCCCGTAGGCACCATGTTGGTGACCCCTGGTTTAGATCAAAACATTACTGTATCATAAAACAGCCCAGTCAGTCTAGACTTTAAGGCTTAAGTTATTCCACAATCCTTTGCGTGACATGAGACATAACCACAGCCCCATCAACGAAAAGGTCCGGAGAGATAAGAGTTCATATTTAGAAGGCTGTAGGCACAGATTTGACTCGCATCGTCCATGTGTGTTTCTGTCAGGTAAAGATGTTGGAGTTAAAGATTGTCTGAAATCAGCACAGCAGTCCAAAGCTCCTATCCTCCCCTACGATAGCGTTCTCACCCTTGACCCCGGGAAAGTTTACGGAACAGGAGCTAGGAGCTATTATTAATGGATGGGGCTCTGCTCTCTGACGAGTAGCCCCTTCCTGTCCTGGAAACCTTGACCGCACCCCCCGCCTGCCCGCCCAGTAAACAACGCACAATTTATCCGATCAGCAAGTGGTGATGTGAGGCAGAGCATGATCATTTCTTCTCAAAGTTCTTTGAGAAGAGGCTCTTTTAGCACCTAACCTGCTTAGCGACAGCAACTACTTTTTATTGATACCATGCTGCCTGCAACTATTTCAACTACCTGATAGCAGGTGAATACGCCACAATGCAATTTTTCATCATATATATGCCTGTAGTTGACATTGGAAGGCTTAAACTTAAATATAATATAATTGAGAATCTGAGGCAAGACTTAAAAACATTTTTTCAGATGCCCTCCATATTGCAAAGAATACAAGGCACAAAAATAATCTCAGTGTGCAAATGTGGTAAAAAAAAAATACAGCTCTATATATATATATATATATATATATATATATATATATATATATATATATATATATATATATATATATATATATATATATATATATATATTTTTTTTTTTTTTTTATAAAAGCTGGTTCTACAAAGTATTGACTCAAAAAGACTGCGCACAAGCGCACACACCACACTCCTCATATTTAAGAAAATAGAAAACCATTTTTAGTTTTCCTTCAACTTCACAGTTATGCACCACGTTGCGCTGATATGGCACATAACATCTCAATAAAATGAAGTTGGAGGCTGGAACATGAAAGTTGTGCAAAGGTTTAAGGGGTGTGAACATCTTTACCTGGCCTGCAGGTTTTCCAAATTCTCAGAGAGGATGAATGGGTTGTGAGAGATGATGTAGCCCAAGCGCGAGTCCTCCACTCCAATCTCCTTCAGGAACAACAGGCGAGGTGCTACGTCTCTGTTGAAGTCCAGCTTAAGTAGCATGGAGCCAACATTGGGCCTTCGCTCCAGCTTCCACAAACTTACTCCTGAAACAAGAGGAGATTGATTAAACTTTACCTTCATGGTTTTATCCCGGTTTTAATATTAGCCTTGTATTAACGGGGGTGGGGGGGGGGGGGGATCTTTGTGGTGTGTTTACCAAGCTGGACCAGCTTTGTAAGCGTCTCCGACTTGTCAACATACTGTTGAAGAGAGGTTGAGGCTGGAGGAATAGAAGGAGGTATAGAAATGCCAAAAGCTTCTTCTTCACTGATTTCCTCCAATGCTGAACATTCGTCATCAGCATCCAAGTCGTCTTCGTGAGGAAAACAAAAAGAGAAAGACACAATTCAGAAATAGTTATTTCATCTCAAAGTTAACAACAGAAAATAAACACATACCAGGAGACTTCTTGCTTTTGCCCAGCGTAAAGGCATCTACTGCTGGCATCAGAGCAGGTTTGTTTTCTGTGGCGTCAGTTCTGGACAACTCATCTGTGCTTTCCTTTGCCTCAGTCGTCAGATATTTTGTTGTGAAATCGTGGTGGTAGGATGTTTGTCGTTTCCAGCTCAGTCCTGTGAGAGTTGCCGTGTGATTTCCTCTGGATGAGAATCCGTTACCGACTCTGGCAGATTGGTCCACCTTCATACTACGTTGAACTTGAACATTGTACAGACGAGTGCTACTCTTTGGGGAGAGAAGCCACCTGCATCGCCGGCACAACGCTGCACAGGCTGAAGACATGGTCACGCTGAAAGACATTAAAAAGAAGTTGTGATAAAAAAAGCAAGGAGTTTTGAACAAAAAAAGAAAACACTTCAGGCTTGCCTTTAATCTTTTAAGCTAGATTTAAAAAATATGTATAGATTCCACAGCCGATGCGTGGACCTCCCTGTATTGACATGCTCGGAAATGTAAGTAGGGTTGGGGGGGGGGGGTCTCTATCAGGGTACATGAACTACCACAGATAATGCAAAAAAATGGCTGTTAGGTTTATTCATATTTCTGAGCTGTCCTTAAGTCTCATGCTGTGTTCCAGTTGCAGCTGGAACTCGAAAATCCAGACTTTAGATCGGAAGGATCAACTAGAAAGGCCGCTGAAGTCGGACTTCTGTCTTGGAAAGTTGGAGAAATTTTTAAGGCCGTCAGCTCCGATGTGGCCGCTCCTCGCACCGACAACAGTAAGCTATGATGAAACATGTTTATTTTACAAGACACAGTAGTAAGAGTGCGTCTGAAATCAATCTTAAAAGTAGAGGCTGCAATCTGAACCGGACAAATTAAAAGTGGTGTTCGCATGTGAAAAATACAGCTTTAAACGGTGTTTATAAGCGGTGCTACGAACAAAACAACAGCTTTCCTTGATGTTGCCATATAGGAATCCTGACCTTTTGTTTTAATTTTGGAATCCCGACTTCTCTGACCGTGTTAACTGGAACGCTGTTCGCTCAGGTGTTACGCCAATCCCAGCTTCTAGTTCTACATGCCAAGGTAAATTGAACATCCAGTGCCAGTTTCAGACCAGTGCAAGTGTGCATAGTTGATTGTGTTGTGTGCCTTTGAGTGGCATATGGAAAACTCAAGCGACATCATGACCCCAAATCTGGAGTTGGCATCAACAGCCCCCCAGGGATAAGAGGATACAGATATTCGACAGATCAATTAGTTGATGGTCAAGCGAAACCCATTCTGGTATCAAGACGTTTTAACTGTTGGATTACTAGTAACCCATGGCACTAAATAAAGCTTGGGCAATTTAAAAGATATATCTGGTGTGGTAGCCAATAAACTTAACAGGGGCCCCAAATCAAGTTTTGCCCAGGGCCCTATTTAATATTTGGCCAGCTCTGTTACATGCATATTAGTAGTAGTCGAATAATACAATTAAACGCAATTAAAGACTAAACAAAGTTGAAAGATCTAAATTCTTCCAATTTACGGTATGATGAAGCCATTTTAAGGACATGTTAAATGCTACCTAAATAAAAAAAAGAGAACATTTCATGCGTCTGATAATGTCCTCTAGGAAGCTGGAAGCTCACCATGCTAGCTCAACAGCACGCCTCCAAATTCAGACAACAAGCCAAGGCGGAAACACTTTAATGGGACATTCCCAGGACTCACCTTTCTGTTTCAAACCAGCTTCTCTCTTACGTTTAATCACCGTTCGTAACCTTAAGCCATGCCAAGTGTTTTCTTTCACGTGGATGTTAACGGAAGAGCTGCACCTAAACGTCTCATTCTGGAATGTTCCACAACGGTGTGGTTGGACGACTGATACAAACATGTTTTAAAAATAACACAGTCTCTTATTTGCATTTCATCCCTTTAAAAATATATCATAGTAAATATTAACTCCTAAAAAAAATATTTTTTTTTGTTTTTCGTGGGTATAACAACGCTCGCATCCCCGGTTGAACACCCCTCTCGGCGCTGAAGTGGTTCAGTCCGCCCTCACGGTTCCTGACTGCCGACTGGTCGGATCAGGAGTTTGTTCCTGAAGTCTGCGCCTCAGTTTTCTTCCGACTTTTTAGGCTGCAAAAAAATAAATCACAGCAAGGCAGTAACATGGCTTCCGCGGCGGCGGCTTTCCGTCCACCGAGGAGCGAAGATACCAACTACAAGCTGCATTTCCGAATGATAAATGATCAACAAGTTGAGGACATCTGCCTTGACTTCTTCTACAAGCCGCACACCATCACCCTCCTGACAGCGACCGTGCTCAGTCTGATGTACTTTGCCTTCACCAGGTAAACTGCGCCCATGTTTTTACGCTTTCGCGGTCGCCTTCTGCTGTTTATGTCTCAACCTTCCGTTTTTTTATTTTGACAGGGACGACGAAAACTCAGACAACAACCTCCGTGTCGGTATAATAGTGGTTGTTTCGTTCTTCTTGGTCATCAGCGTCCTGGCTTTCCCCAATGGTAAGCTACAGGTGCAGCGTCTCACCTGGCACTTAATGTAAATAATCATGTCATAAACTTTGAATTACCTTTTTGTGTTTTGCTCCCAATGAGCCAGATTGTTGTGGTAGAGGGTCTCATTAGGCTATTTCTGTCCATTCTGTTCAAAAAGTGTGCCTAAAGCTGCTGATAAAGGATAAAGGGTCTAAAACAGATTAGAGATGCACTGATCTGAGATATTGGGGCCAATTTCAGTTCATTAGTTTGCATAAAGCTTTGATCTACTATTACCAATTTTTGTCAGCTCAGACTGTCCTCAGCATCTTGTATTGGCGATAAGAACATTTATCATGGTTGACAGAGACCCTAACCGTAACTGTGGGTTTTTCCACACATTCTCCCTTATCAAACGGATAAGGCAGCATTTTGGCGACAATCTGCTGACATCTTCTGAGTGACATTGTTGACAAGCTCTTACGTAAGAAATGCAGTATCTTTTCCTTCTAATCCTTTTGAAACACTTCGCCGATCCTGAAAGCATTGAGTCGTCTACCCTCTCAGTGACAACTTCCACACTGAAGAGTGTTGTGTTTTAGCAGGAGGATCTGTTCAAGGTCCCACTTTTAGCTTAGGACAAGCCGGTCAACTGTGATATCGGCTGGGTGCGGTATCGGAAAGTCCTGACCCAGAACCCCAGAAATGAATTCTCTAGAAGGTATTCTAGTTGTAGCTTTGGAAAGGCTGGACAAAATTACTTTAAATCAGAAATCCCCAAGAATATAGTTTATTTCTTCTTATAAATAGAAACAATTTAGTCTTTTTGTATGTTTGTTAATGTATGAAAGACATCTAGTCAAGGATTTACTTAACTTGTGCCTTTGTTTTTCCTATGTCTGTAATGTTTTTTTCTGTTCATGTACAGCACTTTGAATTGTCTTGCTACTGAAAGACAAGTGGTATATAGATAAACTCGCCTTGCCTTCAGTTGATTATCTACTGCAGGCCAGGTTTTCATCCCCTCCTTGTTGGCGCTGTGCCATCTCAAGTGTCAGACTGTTAGGTTCTTTATTTATTTTCCATATACCAAGCTAAAAATTTAGGGACAATTTCTGTGTAATGATAATGTTGGTTTATCCTTTGAGTTTAGTAGCCTTTTGATGCTTTAATAATTCATAGGTCAGAGTTTAGTGGCTTAAGACCATAAATACCAGCTGAAAATTGTCAGATCTTGAGAAAACCAGAGGAGCCGTTGTGCAAAACTGTGACTCCGTGGAACCAAAATACGAAGAAATGAGGGATGACTCGATACTTTTCCACATTATCTTAACAACTGTCAGTAAGAGCCAAAGAACAGCACTGGATTTTCAAGCTTTACATTGTTTAAACTTGTGTTATCTGATTTTTCTTTTAAAACAAGCACTGTGATGACTGTTAAGATTCAAGCACAGTATTGGTAATTTCTTTAGTCAGCAACTGCTTTTGCTACCTGTAGGGATTTTTTTTTTCACTCTTGTACATTTTTACAACTACATCTCATTGACCACTGACCACCAATAGAATAAAGCTTTGTTTGTTTATCTCTCTGCAGAGGAATTCATATGATTGCAGCAGCAAACTGTAGAGAAACAGTAGCAAAATGTTCAATAATGGGAGGTATAATAATTAAGTTAATTAACAATGAAATATAGAATTTAAGTTTAGTTTAATTCACCGGTTGATCAAATAAAGTTTTTTTTTTGGTGGTATTTTTCTAACATTCATGGCTAAAAAGACTATAATTTCACAATTACCAGGTTAATCAGTGCATTATCGATTACAGCACATATTCATTTTACCCTTGTGTTTCAAACGTTCTCTGATATCTATCTCATGTAAAGCGCTCTTGATAAAGTGACCGATCCTCTTTGTTAGGACCCTTTACAAGGCCTCACCCAGCAGTATGGAGAATGGTGTTTGGTGAGTCCTTAAGATTACAGAAATATTTTCCTCCGGTACGAATACATCTTGCCTTAATCCTCACACAGATTCTCTTTTCTTTGGCAGGTCTTAGTGTGCTCTACTTCCTTTTTCTTGTCTTTCTCATCTTCCTCAACTGGGAACAAGTGAAGACCCTGATGTACTGGCTTGATCCAAATCTGCGATTTGCCAAGCGGGAGGCTGACATCATGGTAGGGATGGTTGCAGCCCTATAACACCATGATTAATTAACTGATAACGAGTATTTATTTGACTTTGAAATAGGGGTGAGCGATATGGCCTAAAAATCAAATTGCCGATTTTATTATCCTATTATTTTTACTATCCCATTAATTGTTTTTTCCCCTCCTTTTTGTTTCCCAAAAATAAATTATTTTAAAAACTTGCCTTTATGTCAAGCATTTCGTCTGAGAGTTGACCTGAATTCAAAGTACAGCTAAATACAAACTGTGAAATATGCTTGTAAAACAAGACGGCGGCCCTGCCATTGTAAACAATGAAAATATAACAAATTGTTTGCTGCTAGTGGTTTAACACAATGAGGTATGATGGCTTCACTTCACTTGTGTAGCTTCAAACTATCTTAAAAAAGTCAATTAATAAATTAAAGTGCCCTGTCTTATGGTAAAAAGTTTCCTCTTTACAACACTTTGACAATCTATTTTCCTAAACATATATTCAGCATTGGCAACACACAATTCTGATTTTCCAAAAATGTAAATCTTAATAAATAGTAAATTCGAAGGAATTTATTAAATTGATTTATCACCCAGCCCCACTTTGAAATTGGAGACACTTTTACAAAAATTTAACTCTACCAATGCCACATAGAATGATGTGTAATGTATTTTGTTTTTAAAAGCACAATAAGGCTGTTTTTTTGTTTTGTTTTTTTAGATAGTTTTATTCTGTCGCATTATCACCATATAAGGAGGTTCTTTGCCCTTGTTAAGAGCAACACTTAATATAGCATTATATATATAAAAAAAAGCACATCACAATTGAAACTTTAGGATAATTAAATGACAGATTTGTCCACGAGGAATAGTCCAGATGGGAGAGGTATTTAGTCAGTATCTGTTGGCTACTTCCGGTTTGTTCTTCTCCAGGAATACGCTGTGAACTGCACTGTGATAACATGGGAGCGCATCCTGAGCCACTTCGACATCTTTGCGTTCGGCCACTTCGCAGGATGGGCCGTGAAGGCTCTGGTGATCCGCAGCTATGGCCTGTGCTGGACCATCAGCATCACGTGGGAACTCACTGAGGTAAGACACGCGGTGAGATGACTGCTGGGCTTAATGAGCCTTCACTAACTCTCGACATTTTGAGTTACTTGCCCAATAGTATGCTGTGTATCCCTCATAGATGTACAGTGTGTATTGAGATATTGTTGTTTCTGATAAGTGCAGCTCTCTCCAAAAGTATTCTTCCCCTGATAAAGAAAAAGTGTAAGAAAAATATTTATGTAAACAAATTGTTTATTAAGCAAGTCTAATCTCACAGTAACTTTATCAGAGGACATTCTTCCTCTCATTATATTTTTCCACGTTTGCCCAGAACAGCTTCAGTAAAAATGTAAATAGTGTCTTATAGCTTGTATATATTCACTCTGCTCTCTCGTCCTTCTGACACTTTTTCCACAGCTCTTCTTCATGCACCTTCTGCCAAACTTTGCAGAGTGCTGGTGGGATCAGGTGATTCTGGACATCCTGCTGTGTAACGGAGGAGGAATCTGGCTGGGGATGACAGCCTGCCACTTTCTGGAGATGAGGACCTATCGCTGGGCCAGCATCAAGTCAGTGTTGGCTTTATTTTATTTTTTCTCATGGTATAATATGCATTAATCTTCAATTTGAGAGCAGATACTGATACTGAATCAGTTTCAGCCCTTGCTATGATTACATGTGACCCCTTAACTGTAATTAGAGAATAGTTGGCTCACCAACGCAGGCGGTTTTGGCAAAATTTTCACTGAAGAATTTAAAACTTTACTCACCATAAGACAGAGTAGGGGTTATTCTGGTTGATAATCGGAAGACAAAACAAACTTGTATAATACGGCTTTGTTTTACTATTTTTTGTTGTTTGGCAAAGACAGAGGTTTATCTTCTGTGTTTCTTTTAGGGAAGTTTGATAACTGTGCAATAAAGCCAGGTGTATATACACATCGGATTAATTGATTGTGCCAATATAAATGGTGCAATCCGATTTAGTTATTTTTTGTTTTGTTTTTTGATCCGTATACATTTCAATCCGATCATGACATTTTGTGCATGTGAACATAGCTAATGATTTGCAGATTTTGTTTGGACAAAAATATAATGAATTGGTTTTAATTCAAATCTAGCAATTTTAGTGCGTCGATGACAGGGTAAAAAACAAAATCACAGTAAAAATGTTTTTGCATTTATAATAAAAAAAATAAATTTTCTTTGCCTGTGAGCACTTTCAGCTTGATGATCATGGTCTGCATGCCCAAAATCTTAGAAACCGCAGGCTTAAGGAAACTTAATGTAATTACTGATTCTTTTAAAGGTAGTAAGGCACCTACAGAATTTTGGTATAGTTTGGAATATTATTTATATTTCTCACTTAAACATCCTCTATTATTCGTAGAACTCCTAAGAGTACATTTCTCAAAATGTCAAGCAAGTTATTATAGATGTCTTAACTTTACGCCGTCATCACTAAGTAATTTCCCTTGGTTTTAAATGAGTGTTGCACATGTGAGTTATTCCTGATGTCTTGTGTCTGTGTAGAGAAATCCACTCGACCACAGGGAAAATAAAGCGAGCCGTGCTTCAGTTCACTCCAGCCAGCTGGACCTGCGTGCGCTGGTTCGACCCAAAGTCATCCACCCAGCGGCTGGCAGGAATCTACCTCTTCATGATCTTATGGCAGGTTGTGTCCTCCTTGCATTTCCTGCCAAATACACCAGTAATGGTCTGCTGCTACATGAGTGTTAGCTATTGAGGCTTTTATTCTTTTACTTTTTTTTTCTTTCATCTGAGCTAACAAGGAATTGGAAACCAAGAGCTTCACTAAAATACATTCCTGAAAACATGATAAACAATAACCCTTTACTTTTGTTTGGATTTGCAGCTGACGGAGTTGAACACATTTTTCCTGAAGCACATATTCGTCTTCCAGGCCTCTCACCCGCTCAGCCTGTGCCGCATCCTGCTGGTGGGAATCATCACCGCGCCCACAGTGCGGTGTGTTCAATCTCCAAAAACCACATCTTTTACACTCAGCCTGGGAGAAAGTATTGATGATGAAATTCTATAATGTAGCTTGAGGTTAATTAAAATAGGTGAACATGTCCTTGAAATTATTATTATTATTATTATTATTATTATTATTATTATTATTATTATTATTATTATTATTATTATTATTATTATTATTATTATTGAACTTATTTAAACAAGGATATAGGTAAGGCAAGGCAAATTATTTATATAGCACATTTCAGTACAAAGACAATGCAAAGTGCTTTACATGATTATAATATAGGAAAATAAAACAGAATAAAAGCAAGTTGGAATAAAATGTAGAAACAAAAAATAAAACATGGGAGAATAGAAACTAAAAGCAAATATTAAAAACAGTTGGACTACAAAGTTGAACTAATTATGTTTCAGTAAAACAGTTTAAGTAGGACAGTGGAAGGTAATCCTAAACAAATGTTTAGGATTACCTTTCAGCACTTTTACAGTTACTATATTACAATATAGTCCCATTGAGGATAAAAGCCGCTTTTCTAAGGGAGTCCTGGCCAAGATGCAGCAACAAATAGACACACAAAAAGTTACACAGTTAAAAGAAAACAATAAGAGGAAGAAACCTATTCCACAGCAATAGTTTTACGAAATTCTTTTACTTTATATTTACTATGACTGTCTGTGTTAATGCTGTCAGTATTGTTGCTGATAAATGTCATCCTCATCCCTTAACAGGCAGTATTACGCGTACCTGACAGACACTCAGTGTAAACGGGTTGGGACGCAGTGCTGGGTGTTCGGGTAAGTTTCTTTTTCATGTCGCCTCGTCTCTTGTGAATTTTTTTAAAGCATGGTGATAATGACAAGTTACTTTTTTCTACGATGAAATAAAATTAAAATTGGCTTTTATCTTCTAGCTACTGCCCCTTTCCTCATTTATGGGTACCCCGCTGTTAAATATAAAGCAGAAATGAACCCCGATGTTGTGCATTTGAGGACATTTATTCATTATGGAATAATCTGTTGAGGAATAATTGTTTGTTGTTTTTCTTCAAAATGAATATCAAATAAATGTAAATTTATGTACACTAATGTAAAGTTGGTCAAAGCGTTTAGGAAGTACTGATTAGGCATCAAGGACTTTCTGATTTTCCCGAGCTATTAATAAGACATGACACAAAGGCTAGATTCTCTTATCCACTCCTCAAAATGGGAAAGACAAGAGAACATCCTATTTAAGTTGCCCACCTCTACAGTCAGGGCAGTGATTTAAACATTTAAAACAACTGAAAAATGTGACAAACAAAGCTCGACGAAGACCATAGTTTATCTTGCCACCATGCACAGTTACGGTGATGTAATTATTTTACGCTAATAGCGGAATGTGCTTCAATACGACTTGGATTTTTAAGCAATAGTCATGTGATTAAAATAATACAGAAAACTGTTACTTTTGACCAAAGAAATCCAGAAAAGTAAGAGGCTTATTCGACTGATGAAAGGCGATCACACGAGTCTGCTTTCGTTTTTATTTCTCTGCAGTTTTAGAACAGCTTAGTGAGTTATGCTCTGTTGAAATCCATGACATCCTGCTGTCCCTGCCCGTCAGCAGGAAATGCTAAACAGCGAGATGTTCAGAGCGGATTTCAGCAGATGCCCCATTAGCTCTGAGCTGGAAGGGGTGAGAGGAGTACAGCACGCATGCCTGTGGACTTACAGGACCAGCGTCCACAGAGATGGGTTGTTGCAGTTGAAATGTGTTGCCAACAGAGGGAGCCATTGTTTCACACAGCATCAAGAACACAGTTTGTTAGATTTTATATTGACTATTTTGTTGTTGTTGTTTTTTTCTTTCAGAGCGATTGCTTTCCTGGAAGCTCTCGCTTGTGTGAAATTCGGTCTTGATTTGTTTTCCAAGACTCAAATTTGGCATGTGGTCGTCTGGTTGCTCTGCCTGGTAAGAAATGATATTATCTGTTTTTGTGCTTTTATTTTTATTTTCTGATTTGTCATGCTTTGAAGGGTCAAGAAGAAAGCTAAGAAATGTTTTGTCCGTGTTGAACGTCCCCATTGATGTTTTGAATAAATCTGGGTTTTTTTTTTATGTGCAGTGATTTGCAGAAGTAGTCTTATCCCCAGAAACGTTCTCACATTTTGTCACTTTATAACCAAAATGTTCAATGAGTTTTAGTGGGATTTTATGTAACAGACCAACACAACATCATGCATAGTTGGGACCATATGTATACATTTTTAACCAATAAAAATCAGAAAAGACTAAGACCCTATCTAGGGGGTACGCTTCCTTCCACCCAACGACCCTGGAGGGATTGGTGGGATTAGGCAAAGGATGGATGGAAATCTGAGAAGTGTGGCATGCGTTTGTTCACAGCCCCAGTGACTCCATACTTGCAGAACCATTTTTTTTAAAGCCAATTTAGTTTTATTTTTTTATCAATCATTGCAAAACGTGCAAAATATCTGAAGCCAAGTTAGGCTGCATGGAGAGGATCCATAAACATTCATTTTAAATTTTGCTGCAGGTTCTTTATGTCTGGACTTTGAAACTGTCTAACATTCGGACACACATGGATCTAAACAGTAGTGACCTCCACCTCAGTCTCACATCTTTTACAGCCTCTAACAGGATCGCATTGTATTTAGCTCCATCAAACTTCCATTCAGCTGTGTCCAGCTTCACTTTCCCTACTGAATAAAACATCTTCACAGCATGATGCTGCCACCGCAGTGTTTTACTGTGGGTATGGTGTTCTTGAGGTATTGGGATGTGTTGGGTTTTCACCAGTGCTTTTCTTGGTGGCCGAAAAGTTCAATTTTGGTCTCATCTGACCAGGACTCCACATTTAGGGAGTGGCCCACGTGTCTTTTGGCAAGCTTAAAATGTTCAGTCTTGTTTTTGACAATTATTCATGTTTTTTTTCCTGGATACTCTTTGATAAAGCCCAGCTCTATGGAGAATACGGCTTATGGTGGTTCTATGGTCACATCCTCCAATCTCTGCTGTGGAGCTCTGCACCTCCTTCAGGGTCACCTTTGGTCTCTGTGCTTCCTCTCTGATTGGTGGGTTTTGTTGGGCCGTCCTCTCTTGACAGATTTCTTGTGGCACCACGTGCTTTTCATTTGAAAATAGATTAAGTAATGCTCCAGGGGAATATCAAAGATTTGGATATATATATATTTTTTGTAGCTCCACCCTGACTTGTTCTTCTCAACAACTTTGTCCCTGACTAGTTTGGAGAGCTCCTTGGTCTTCATGGTTGGATGCCTCTCGCTTAGTGATGTTGCAGCCTCTGGGGCATTTCAGAAATGGTGTGTTTTAAGTGACAGATCATGAGGCTGAATTTGACTAATTCTGTGACTTTTGAAGGTAATTGGTTGCACCAGAACTTTTTAGGGGTTTCATAGCAAAGGGAAGGCATGAATTGACTTTTATGCACAAGCCAACTGCACAACTAGCCTGTGCACACATATTACTTTAATCTTATATGTATTTTTCTCATTTCATTTCATTTACCATCTTAGACTATTTTGTGCAGATACCTCACATTAAATAAAATTACAAAACATTTACATTACAGGTTGGAATGTAACAAATTGGATATAAAGTTGGGGGGTGCCGGGGTGCATACTTTTGCATTGCTGTGTAATCATAGCAACTCCCCCAACACTGCAGTTATTCTTATATCAGCACAGCCAAATATTTCAGCTTTTGTCTTTACAGACTGTAGGTTATGCAGATATATTTTTAGCTACTTCTAGGGAAAAAACAATCTAATTTTCTGTTTTATTTCCATGCAAAAACAAAAATGATCCTTACTTTAATTTTGGTTATGTCAACTAACCATTTAATTCTCATTTTATTCAGGCACTTATCACACTGCTTTGCCTGTACGGCATGGTTTGGTTGGAACAAAATAAGCTAAAGGTGAGATCCTTCTTTTGCTCTTGTCAGTGATGCCATTGTGTCTACATGAAACTCATCTAGAGTTGAGATCAGAAGTGTCTGTTCTTGGTTAGTTGTTTTTATCTGTGCAACACATGAGTACATAATTAATTTGTTGTTCTTTAAACTCATACTGGGTTGGAATTCATCCAGTGTTTTGTTTTTTACACTCAACAAGCTGGATTTTTTGGGCATATTCTCTCAGTTAAATGAACCCATCAAATAAATCAGAGCACTATATTAGTGTATTTAATTGTATAGTGTATTTAATATGTGAAGAAACTTGTAAAGTTAGCATGGGCTCAAAAAATAATTTCCCCAGGTATAGCAGTTTTATGGTTTCTGCTCAAAATACTTTTATAAGTAGTTTACCTAAAGTACACAAAAATAAAACCCAGACTTCCCCAGCTCACATTAGAAAATTACGGGAATACAGCAATTAAGTAAATAAGCTGGCAATTAAAATTTTCTACACTATACAAGCCTTTATAATCTTGCCCGTTAATGGTAATGATTTATATACGGTATAATGAACAGTGAGATTTATTTATTTTTGGATTTTCACTTGTAGGTTCAAGTTTTAATAAAAAAGACCACCGTGTCACTGAATTTGTCTTTAACAGAGCCTTTCATCACCAAGTGAGGACCCAGACGACAGAGGAGTTTCTGGCTCATATCATTTGATCCCTGATGGTCATGCAGGTCAGTCTTACAACACAGATATTTTTTTTTCCACTGAATTTGTCTGTTAATATTCACACTATCTGTGTTTTGTTTTTGCCCCGTAGATCAGACAGATTCACTGGGACATTTACAGCCAACAAAACGGAGGAAGGGCCCTGCTAGGAACAGCCAAGGTGGAAAGAGACAATGAACAACAAGCATAGAAAATATTGTTGTTTTTTTTTTGTTTGTTTGTTTTAGGGAAAAAGACCAATGGGTGGTGCATTTAATACTTTATTCATTTTGCAGTGGTTTATGGGTCACTGAATCCAAAACGCTGTGATAAAGGTGGCATTAATAACATTCAGCTTAAAGTTCTGATATGTTTCAGGGTCAGAAACTAACTTTAACAGCGAGTTTAAAGCTTTATGGATGTGCATGATTATAAACGCGGAAATTAAAACAGAACAAAACGGGCTGAAATAGATACCCCTCTTTTGATGCTGTTACAGAGCAGCATGAATGTTAAGTACGCACTCCATTTCTAATTGCACTGTGTATGTTTAACATTTAGTAAAATATTAGTCAGGGAAATTATTTAAGTCAATTTGTGTTTGCATTTTTTTTTCTTTTTGCCAAAATAGAATTTTGCATTTATATTTGAGACCATTGAGCAGGGTTTTAGGTGTTTATCTTCAAGAAAGCAGGACTTTTAAGGGTGTAGTGTGTCGTGTACTGACTACTGATCAGACCAAAATACTGTTACCGAAGCCCCACAGCGCTTGGTGCTTTTTATTCTGACTACTGTTGTATAACTTGTCAAAATGGAGTATCTTTGACATTCGGGAAGAGCAGCAGAGGTCAAAAAATATATGTTTCAATGTGTGAATTTGTTAAGGACCCAGAGTTATTATGCTGCGTTCATAACTCAACACCTAAGACTTGAGTGGTTAACAATGTTAGTTCTTCACATTGGGAATTGTTGCAATCTGCATTTATTGTATTTATTGTGAACAAACTGTACTTAACACTAACATACTTGAATAATTTTAGTTTCTTGAACACTTACATGTTTTTATAGTGAAAATAACACTTTTTGTAATAAAAAAATGCATTAATAGATGCTTTATTATAAAGTTGGTGCACTGTGAGGTTACTGATGTAAATGTTTCTTGCTTGACTTTTCTACACAGTTTAATGACTACATGGAATAAAGTTATGTTTTTGCGAATAATCTTGAATATATTTTATTGCTTTCAACATCCAAGAGGTATTCACATTCACACTTAATTATGATTCCAATATCTGACAGATTTTTCAGTCGGATACATAAGATCTGGTTTTAATATTTTGGATCTGAGACTAGAGGAGAAAACTGCAAAACGGTCTGCAAGAACAGAGCATTTCATAATTGTTGGCTGTTGAGGTTCACAACTGGTCTGATCACTGAGGATAAAAAGTACAGAGGAAACCAGATATTGACGTACACTGTATAAAAGAAACAACACTTTTCTTTGGATCTAATGGTAAATCGGACTAAACTTTTCCTGTTTTGGATCAGTTAGGATTCCTAAAATCCTTCTTGCATTTAGCAAATGAAAATAGTTTTGGTAATCTTTGTGGTTTAGCTGAATTTACTGTCAAGAGAAGAAGAAAAACATCCTTTTATACAGCTTATGTAAGTATTTATTTATTTATTTTTTGCATAAAATATAAATCTGACTATAGCTAATAAGTGACATTGATTTTCCAACTAATTTTTTTCTGTTGTTGGACATAAAACATAATGATCATCTTTATTTTGTCATGGCAACTTTGTAAATAAGGTACACAACCTGTCAGAACATTCTTGGTCCCTCATGAAATGCAAACGGATTTTCAGAACCTTTGGCATGATGTCCGTGTTTCAAAAGTCCACCTGAGTCCATCTGTGCTATTTTATCAGAACCGTAATTTGTGTGTTTAGAGTGATGTGCAGTGTGTTTAACATGTAGATCAAAAACTTTAATTTTTTTCTCAAGAGGAAGGGGAAGAATACATGATGGTTATTTAATTTCATTAACTCATAAAATCCTGAATAATTTGGCATGCCTTTTTTAAATTCTTCCCAAATGAGTTAGTATACTTTGGTTTTGCTCATGGTTTGCATTCGAAGGGACCTCAAAGCCAGACTGAGAAGTGCTGTGAAACGTAATAGCAGATTAATGGCTTTCTCATTTTGTCAAATAAATTTGTTAATCGTTTTCTCTTTCTCCGTCTGAGTCTCTCCAGATTGAAATAGTTTTCTTCTTGGGTTTTTTCCCCCTTTTATGACAAGCCTAAAGATTTAAGACAGGGGTGGCCAAACCTTTCAGCAGGTGGGCCGAAATTGTCAAGTCAAAAGTACTCGAGGGCTAAAAGAACTGATAAAAGAAAAAGAATGGGGAAAAATAATTGTGCTTTTTTTTAACCTGCTCTATAAAATATAATATTAATTAAAAAAATTGTCTGATATTCTGAAGTAATGGGTTGTGTGAATAACTGTAGATCCAAAGTTCAAAAACAGGTTTTGCTTATTTGCTTTATTGAAAGGTGGCCACCCATTGTGCACCCATTATAGCAACATAAAGAACGGGATTTATCCCAGTATTTCTTTGAAAACACTTGCTATATTTAGCTAATTTTAATAAATTAATTCAAAACAGGTTTTAATGCACAAACGTTTGCCTTTGAGTTAAAGTCCTCAAATATATAGAATCCCATTTACTATGAGATAAAATAAAATACAAAAAAATTGGTTATTAAAATATAAATACCTTGTGTTGTATCTAACATTTTCAGTTATAAGATTTAAACCTGTAATAATAATTTTGCCCTAATAAAAATAAAAAGTTTTCATCTGCATCAGCTATCTGGGCTTGTATACCAAAATTTTATTGGAATGCAGATAGGGGCCACACAGGACATGCCTTGTTTAAGATCATCAAGCAAAGATAATCTAGGTGAATAAAAAAAAAAAAGCCAGTTTAAAATCAGGAAAATCTATTCCCCTCTGGCCAAAGAGTTCCCTCTAAACATAATTAATGCCATCAAATTTTTGCAATACCAAGAAATAATTTTTTGCATCACTGTGGAGGAATTGATTTCCCATTTTCACTCCAGAATTGTTAGGATTCTAATACACTGGAGGGTTTCTGAGCATAAATAGCATCTTTATTGTTCTGTCACAGCATCTTACTCAGATTTCAGAGTTTTTTTTCTGACATTTTCCTTCAAGGTTTGCTGCTGTAAAGCATAGCAGCCGAGCCCCATCACCTCACCATCTTAGACTCACGGTAATGTAACTTTCTCTGAAATGCTGATAGTTGTACTCCAAGTTTAACTTGACCTGCCAACAAGGTCCACTTTTGTCTCATTAGTCCACTTATAATTTTCAAGAAGTCTTGGGAATCATCATGATGTGCTTGAATAAGGTTTGAAAGCAGTCTGGAATCCACAAGTTTTCTTCAGTCTGCTGCTTGTTGAGCTAAAAAATGTTTTCAGTCTTCTTTAGTTTTTTGTTGTATATTTGTACCACTGCACAAATATTGCAATTTCTTTTTCTTTTTACTATATATTTATTTTAATGTCTTAAATGTTCAAAATAAATAAATTCATTCATTTGAACAAATAAGAGACGGGCCTTTATGTTCTTTTCTATCAGCAGTGGTGTTTGCCTTGCAGCTTTCATGAAGATTCCCTTTTCACCTAGTCACTTTCTAATAGTTGACCTTAACTGTGGCAGTGTTCGAGAAGCTAGTAATTAGCTCTTGGTGTAGAAGGTGAGACTGAACTCAGATTTTCTAAAATAAAAAAATAAAAAAGACAAAAAAGAAGAAGAATCACAGCTAATAAAAACCACATGACTTGTCTTTTGATTTTGTGTGTTCTCTAATCCTGAGTATGTCCGGAGTAGAATTTCACCACAGTAACATGTGGGGACAATGAAAAATCTTGAATCTTGAACTGATAATTTAACGAGAGGGGAAATTACCTTTTCACTCAGAACCAGGTTGGGTTGCCTTTTTTCACAGAATACACAAAAATCATTATTTAAAAGTAGCTTTTTGTATTTCCTCGGGATGTCTTTGTCGTATGTAAAATTTTGTTTGCTTGTATCAGAGATTTAGGCATATATATATATATATATATATATATATATATATATATATATATATATATATATATATATGTGTGTGTGTGTGTGTGTGTGTGTGTGTGTGTGTGTGTGTGTGTGTGTGTGTGTGTAAAACAAAAAAGGAAAGACGGAAAAAGAAAATGCAAGGAGGAGACCGTTTTAAAATACAACTGTATTGTTGATTTGTTAAACGGTGAAAATGTTGTCCAAAAACATGCCCAAACTACCATGAAAATCCTTTAAATTATTGATTTTTTTTAATTTGCTGTAGCTGTTATTTCTTTTTTTTAATCTATGAACTGCAGACTGACCAATTATTGCTTATTTTACTCCATGATTGCTTATTTTTACGTCAAATGAGTTTAAAATTCTATATGTTTACTGAATCCTTTGAGGGTGGGCTGTTGACAGAAAAAAAAATAAAAAAACATCGGATGTTTTTGTTATTTAACACAAAGAAAAACCATTTGTGCGGTTGGAAATGTGGAAATCCTTTGTTAGGTTTCGGCACTACATTTCCCACAATTCCTTTGCAGGTGGCCGCTGTCCTGGATGACAGCTATCCGGCGCCGAAACATCGATAGACACTCAGACGAAAGAGCCATGGCGGCCACGGGTGGAGGGAAAATCAGAAGCAGGAGATATCATATCGCTTCTAAACCTTACGCCAAGAGTAAACAGGTAAATTAAATAAAAGTTCACAAGTGAAGAGCCCCCCAGGAGTAGAACGCAGTGATCGCGTTGCCACCGTTTCCCGGGTACTGTTATTGTTTTCTTGGAGACATTTTATGGCCTGCTGTTAGCGCTCGTGGCCTCCACGCGCTGCTAGCACGTTTACGAAAGGCTAACGAGCTAGCTTGAGGTTAGCACTAGCAGGCGTAGCTGACAGGTCAAACCACAGGCGTGTATCGCCTGGACAAGTTAAACATGACGTTTATTATTATTATTGCATACATGACAAGCTGACGTAATCAGTTGTAGACCCGAATGCACGTTCCCGGTTGTTTTTGAAGTTTACATAAAGCAAGGAAGTGGAATTTTAAAGTGTTAGCCTATACAGCTAAGTTGAGTTAGCGGCTATAAGCACCGCATAATAGTCTTCGGTTCCTCTTAACGTAGCAAGTTAAAGTGACAAAACCTTTTAACTGTTGATAACACCGACGGGATGTGACCAGGCGCAACCGTTTAATACGTATGCCGTGGGAAAGCAGCCTGGAAACATTTCGATGTTAGCATCTGTTAGCCAAACCTCAGCCAGCTTGATTGCGCAGAGAACTCTGGCTGATTTGGGGGGGCCCACAAGTTTCTCTGCTGGATCAATTGGCGCCCAGATCCCAGCATCGTTTCATCTAAACATACTTCGTGATGTTGGCAATCGTGACTGGACAATATATCTGTTTCAGGATCTCTGAAAATATCCGGATAGTTTGGTGGGTTGTCGGTTCGAAAACTGAAGAAAAAAAAACAGAGCTGCGGAAATACTGGACGGCTTACTTAAATTTTGCAAGCTGCATGATGCTACAGCAGTCCTTCAAATATCTAATTATAACTGGTTAAAGAATATACGTTTAAGTCAGGTGTCAGCTATTAAGTTTTTACAGGCTCTATGCTGGTATGATTACACATTTTAAAGTTGAATGTCTTAAACAGATATTTCACAAGAGAGAAATATTCACAGGAATCAAATATGACTTTAATAATCTCAGAATCATATCAGTAAATAGAAAATTGAGGCCATTTAATTGATTTAAAAGCTGAAATTCTGGGTCATTTGAAACATACACGATCTGAGCAGAATCCATTGAAATTAATCCTTAATTTAAAAGAAAAAAAAAAACGTACTTGTTGCGCTGAATTTCCAAAGAAACATTCATAAGACATTTGATGTCTTTCGATACTGTAGAAAATATCTTCCCCGATTAAAAACAGCAACAAAATATTCTGCCTTGAATCCAAAAGACACCCAGCTTACATACATTTTTACATTGAAACAGTATAGCTAAATGTGAAAATATAGGGTTTCCAAATTTTAGAAACAATCTAAATCTTGCACAGGGTCATTATTCATCTGCTCATGTTTCATATCAGTTGAGTTTTGGTATATAGGTTCTTTAACGCACCAGCTAACAGACAGTTTTATTTATTTTTTTATAATTTTTATTTTTAAACGTTTTCACAGTATCAAGACATATAAACACAAACATAAACATATGGGAAGCCTGACAATATTCACAAGACAAGGTTTTAAGTACAGAAACGTATCCTTCATACAAAATCTGATCGTAGGGGTTTTATGTACTCAGTCCATTTAGTCCAGATTTTGTAAAATATGTCCTTTTGCATCCTGAGGGAAAAAGACAACTTTTCCATGACATATATTTCGTGTATTATATTAGTCCAGTCCTCAATAGTTGGAGATTCCACTCTCATCCACTTTCTTGTGATGGCCTTTTTACTTGCAATAAGTAACATACCAAGTAATTTTTTGTCATTGTTATTCCAATTTGTCACAGGAACATCACCCAAATACAGTGTTTCACATTTAAGGGGAATTTTAGTACCCAATACATTATTAACATGTTCACCTATCTGTGTCCAATAATTACTTATGACTTGACATTCCCAAAAAATATGGAAGTGGTTGGCACCAGAGACCCCACATAGTCTCCAACATGCATCCCCACCACCTAGATGACGTTTCTGGATAGGCGTAATGAAATACCTGATCATGTTCTTCCAACTGAACTCTCGCCATGTATTCGACCCTGTTATTGTCCACTGAAACTGACATATATTGGCCCAACTGTCATGTGAGATAACCATATTTCCCTCCTTTTCCCACCTCTTCTTTATATCTTCTGTGCTGCCTTGTGTACATTGCTGAATGCCCTTATATAATCTAGAAATTATATTATTCTGAGAATGAGACCTGGTTAGAGTTAAGAATATCTGTAAAAAACCTAATAACAGACAGTTTTAATGTAAAAACACAAAGAAACCCACTGTGCTGGTAAATCTTAAGCCATAAATATTGCCTGTCATTACCAGAAATAAGAAAAAAAAACAATCCTTTACAGGATCCTTAAAAAAATCTCATAACGTCTACTGTCAATAGCAAATAATCTGTTTTGAAAGATATTATACAGCCAGTAGCATAAATGAAGTGATTGGAGGACAAACGGCAGCCGCAGCTCGCTGATAGTAACATACCGCCTACTTGTTAAAACGGTACCTATAAACTTTCATTCACGATTATTTTACCGCGCTGTACGCAATAATCTTTTGTCGGTCTCACTAAGTTATAAAATTGTGATCCCAGTGATAGTGGGCAGTATAAACAAACTGATTCAAAGCAGGATTTCTTTTCTAGCTTGTACTTGTTGCACACAATATTTGCTGGCTTTGCCTTAGTGACAATCTGCTTTATTGGTTAAAAATATGTAATAAAAACAATGATTTTTTTTTAGGACAAAAATTGGCAAGTAAATAATTTGCCCAATTTAATGATCCCCCATGCCTGTTCATGGAAGAAGGGATTATTATTATAAGGCAAATAACATGAGGCTGGATGTTTTAGTTTTTGTTAAAGTCTGAAAACTTGATTGTTAAATCATGTCAAAAGTTAACAATACAGCTAAAATTAAATGTGATGTCAGTTTTTGGCCTGTTCTGGAATTTGTTCACAGTTTCACATTTGAATATCAGATTATCATTGTGAGTCCCAACTATCTTTCTTTTTTATTCAATTAAGATGTAATCTAGTTTATCAAGAAAAAGTAAATACAATTTAAGGATATTTCAGAATTATTGTCAGATAATATCAATTGGATTGTTTTTCTTATAGCCTAACAATTTATCTGGATGCAATGTGAAAGCATAAAGATCATTCATGGATAATTTTAAAAACAACGCGGATCGTTCATCTTTTTTTTTATTTTTTTTTTTTTTTTTTTTTTTTTTTTTTTTTTTTTTTTTTTTTGCTGCTTGGTGTAAATAACGCAGTGGTATAAAAAGCAGAAGAGGAAAACGTTGAATGCTTTCAGCAAATGCTGTTTTTCTTCACCAAACATTTCTCTAATGGCGTCGATGTGATTCAACACACAGAACTACAGAGTCGTTAGGCTGAAAGCTGCAGGGAGGAGGTTTGCCAGGCTGTTCACCTTTTCTCTCTCGTTCAGGTCTTCATTTCCTGTAGTGTCAGTCAATCTTGGGGAAAATGTATAGAAAATTTAGCTCTTAGATTTATAACAAAAGTTTTTAAATGTTCTGCTTGGAGCTCGACCGATACAGGTTGTTTAAGGCCGATACTGAAACCGATTATTCTGACTTCAGTCTAACCGATACTTGATGCGTGCTGCCAAATATTTGGGGCAGATTCTTGAGGCATATATTGTTTTTTTTCATTTACATGATAAAATGACACAAAAGTTTTAAAACTTGGTTAAACCACCTAATATTCATAATCAGCTTCAGACTGCAGTTTGAAAGGTACGACGAATAAACCCGCGTCAGGACTTTTATGGCAGCGCTTTGCTCGCACTTCATGACCGTCTCAGCAGCAAAAGAGCTTCGTTGGGTCAGTGGAGAGAAGGAGAAACAAAACCCTGATCGCCGCAGCAGTGTATGGACGTTGTTTTATGTAAAGTTAGATGCTGCACACGTAGTGATTGGTAATTATTTTAATGTGCATACATGGTTCCCCATGGAAACAAACACAGGGACAGCCGTCATCAACGGGGAATTCAAGGAGCTTAAGCTGCCCGACTACAAGGGGAAATCTCCTTTCTCCTCCTGACAGGAACAGCAGTGGCAGCTCGCAGATGCAGCTGAATTAAACAGACATTAAAAGTTAAAAACGCGCTCTTGGTTTTGGCGGCCAGCCTTACAGCATCGCCAGCCGCTCTCTGCAATGCCTGCGCTTCACCTGATCTGAAGGCACGGATCGGCCAACGCCGTTACAGGAAAGAAACGCAAACACCTCTAGCTCTGCTCTAAACTTACAGCTGGACTGTAGTCGTCTGGTTGGTTGGTCCTTCACACCAGACGAGCTGAAGCAGCCAAGATACGGCGTTTATCTTTCGCCGTCTGGACGTAATTTTACGACAGTCTTGATTACGTCAAGTCTTTTTGATCTCCATCTTTGTAAAGCTTTGACCTTCTGAATCTTATTTAATCTGATTCGGATTTCTTCTGGAAAAACTATGGCTAAATAATAAAAAATATGTTCAGATTTAAATTTCTAAATTAAAAGATTTCTTATAAACTAGAGCGTTGATTTATTTTTCTTTAAACTAGTTTAGGAGACAGAAGCTGCCTCTCGCCTCCTAATCACTATTAATCTTTAAATAGAGTCCAAAAAAGGCTACAAAACAAAATTTAAATATCAGTTCAGATTAGTAATATTAACAATAAAAGCGCAGTGTTTTGCTAATTGCACAGTCAAACTTTGTGTTTAACCCGGGTATGAAAAGGACAGTAATTTCAAATGAATACATCTTTATATTTGTTGTGGATCGACATCTTGACACGCAGCTTTAACTGAAAATATCTAAATTAAAAGATTTCTTCTAAACTAGAGCATTCATTTATTTTTCTTTAAACTAGTTTAGGAGACAGAAGCTGCCTCTCGCCTCGTAATCACTACTAATATTTAAATAGAGTCCAAAAAAGGTTATTAAACAAAATTTAAATATTGGGATCTTTCTACCCTTTTGACACAATGAAAACCAGTTAAATGCCCAAACTAACACCCCACGATGACACCCCCCCCCCCCCAAATAAAAACACGTACATAAACAGCAACAAGATAGAAAAAAATGTTTTTTAATAGAAATAAACACTGGTTTGGACAATCATTGGTCAATTCCAATATTAATGATGGCGCATCCCTTATAAAACCCCTTTATTTGGGTTCATATCATCCAGCAAATGTATTAGATGGTTGTGATAATACTTGAAAATCAAGTCAGGACTTTAGAGATCGCTCTATTAAAAACGAATGGCTCTTGTCCAGTTAAAGATTGCGCGACTTTCATCACGGGGGGGAAGTTCGATGCGCCCACAGGTGAACGCGACAGATAAGCAGAACGGAAGCGGCTCTGCAGCTTTTATCAGGAGTTAAAAGCCTCCCTGTGTGCGATAATAACTGCATAAAGAGACGCGCTGGCCATCCAGGGAGCGCTCATTAAAACGTTCCCCTTCCCCGCAAGAGCAGCGAAAAGGTTCCTGAAACGGCTTAGCCCTCAAACATCTAAATATAAATCTCATCGCACGACTCGGAGCTCGGGTCGGTCCGTTTCCTGGTTTTCGTTTCAGAACCGCAGAAATCTGACGTCATATGATTTAAAATCTCTTTTTTTTTTTTTTTTTTTTTTTAGATGCACATGCAATTTATTCTACTCAACAACAGCATGCTTAGGGAGGCACCAATATATAAATCAGCAATAGTTGCCTCAGAAACATTGTCATTCTTTGGTAAATCTTCATTCTTCATCAAGTCCTTTCTAGAAGAAAAGAGAGAACACAGTATTGAGTAAAAAATTTTGTCAACCATGACGGGCCACTTGCAGCTGAAACCAGATATTTATTTTTTTATTTTTGAATGTGATGCCAGAAGAGCGACCAGAGGTTTCTCTAAATGTTTGAAGTGCTCCCCCCTCCCTCACACGTTGCTGTGCATCGCTGGATTGCTCCTGTGTTGTTGTCCCCCCTCCTCACATTAATATAAGCGTAATAATGAATATGTTGTATAATATTTTTTTGGTTTTCTGTTTTGAATGAGTCATCACGTCACGCCGTCGTATGCCCACTGGGAACTAGAGACAGAAACAAAAGGATTTCCACCGTTTTGGCTTCAGCCTGAATGACGGGACAAAGCTGTTGAATATTTTACAAAGCTCAGCGCTCAGATACATAATCAGTATGCTTCTGATGCAGCCCATTTGCTTTCTAGTTGTACTTTCGCTTTTGTGCGGTCTCCACAGCTCCAGATTCTCTCCATTTATTGAGGGGGGGGGGGGGTGTTCTGGACCTAATCTTGCATATTATGGTTGCTAAACCAGGTGCTGTGGCAGGTTGTACCGCAGAGAGCTTTGCAAATATTTCAATGTAGCAAATCCTGTTAAGTTTTCACAGCAGTTTTTACTAATGATCCGACATAATCCACCCTTTTTTTTTTTTTTTTTTTTCCCCCAGGGTTGTGCGGATCATTCTCAGCAGCTCGTTGTGTTTGTGTTTTTGTTTTTTGGTGAACGGACACAGTGCCTGACCTAGTTTCCATTTTACAGAAAATCCTGGTAAAAATCGGGCTTCTTTCCAAATGGGGCAGTTCAGATAAAGTAATATTAACAATAAAAGCGCAGTGTTTTGCTAATCAAACTTTGTGTTTAATCCGGGTATGAGAAGGACAGTGATTTCAAATGAATACATCTTTGTGTTTGTTGTGGATCGACATCTGAGACGCAGGCGTTAGGATTTCTGCCCCTTTTTCTAAATCCCAAGAAGATTTGACTGGCAAAAAGCTTTTCCTGCAGTTGCTGTTCAAGTTGTGAATCTATAAAAGCATCAAATGTCAAGCAGTGGTTTTATTTCGGAAGTGAAAAATACGCCATCAGCTCGTGCTTCTAAATTTTTCTCTGCACCTTTTAAAAACTGTTTAATACATAAAACCTTAGCACTAACTCTGGACCTTGCCTTTTTATTTTAAATAACCAAATGAGCTTTTAACGTCGTCCTCTCTGTCGCCCTTTCCTGTTTATTGATTTGTTTTCTTGTTTTTCTTGTCTTTCTTCCACTCAGCAGTCAGGCCTGATCAGCCGGGTGACGGACACGGTGAAGAGCATCGTTCCTTCCTGGCTGCAGAAATACTTCAAGAACGGAGATGCTCCCGCCGGGGAGACGGGACCAGCGACGGAGCAGAACTGCCAGCCGCCGCCTCCTCCTCCTCCTCCTCCTAATGGCAACGAAGAGGGACCTCCTCCAATCGATGGACGGGACTCCCCAGAGCCAAGCACCAGTAATACAGGCAAGGGGCTGTTTTAGTCTATTGGATGAAGCCGTCTTGGGTCTAAATTGCGTATTTCACGCGGGTTATTTATCTCAAAGCTCATTTGTCGTTTTGTTTCATTTACAGAACCGTCGACCAGCCGAGCGTCTCTGAACTTTCAGGAGTGTGTGCTCTCTCGACCTCCTCTGAGTCGTACTCACCTCCACTTCACCCCGCTGGACGCCTCCTCCCCAACAATGGGAGCCTCCAGCAGCCTCTTCTCTCAGCCCTCCACCTCCGCGGCCCCTGGCCCCTTCTCCACGGGCTTCTCTCTGGTCAAAGAAATCAAGGACAACCTCTCACAACACGAAGACGACAACATCTCCACCACCAGTGGGTTCTCCTCCCGTGCATCCGACAAGGGTACGACTTAGATATTTAGACGCTGGTTTAAAACAATGCATTTCCTCTCTGCACATCTCATAACGGCTTTGTTTTCTGTTTTGTTTTTTTTAGACGTCCCAACTTCCAAAACGGCGTCACTTCCTCAGCTTTGGTCCCCAGAGATGGATAGAGCGAACTGTGGACCTCAGCAGTCCCAGTCCACTCTCAAAAAGCCTTCTTTCAACCTCTCCGTCTTTGGAAACTCCTCCAATGTGAGCATTAATCCATTTCCAGAGTTTGTCTGCTTGCACTAAGGGCGGTCAGCGTTTTAGATATTACAGAAGGGATCGGGTTGAATAAAAACAAGAGTCCGGTCATTGTAGCAACCCTGAAAAAGTACTGAATAAAAGAAGTTTTAGTTACAGCCCATTGCAAAAGTATTACAACCTCCAATTTTAAAGAGTTGGATAAACCAACAAAGTAAAGTATAATACTTTCATTTAGATTCTCAATATTCATATTTTAGATGTCTTTGCAGGATGCCTGATTAAAATGCCTCATCCATTCATTTAAATCTGCTTTTTGTCAGCAGGGAAACACCTGAAACATGCAGGGCAGTGGGCCACGAGGGTTAGGCTTAAGCACCCCTAGTTTAAATCAGTTTACTCGTGTTACAACGGCCTAGTCAAAGTCCAGGCTTAAATCTGGTCCAGGATCTGTGGCAATGCATAAAATGTTGATGTTCACCAAAGCTTTCCTGGGTTTCCACTAGGATTTTTTTAAAACTGGTGGTGTTTTGTTTTTGTTGATGACGCCATCGTCTAATTTGTACATTTTTTCACACATTTGTGACCCAGGCTGTAGGAATAAGAAGCTTTCTCAGGGACAAAAAAAAAAGTGATCAAATGTGTTATGAACTCTATACGGCGACTCCAGAACGATTGGTGCGTTCAGTAAAGTTGCCATTAAAGTACATTTTAACGTTTCATGACATTTAAATTAATTTCAAACTCTTGATTATGGTGAGTATAAGTTTGCAAATATAGGCTATACAGCCTATACGGGGTGCTTGCGCAAGTCTTGAAAGTCTTAATAAGTATGGAATTTTGAAACACTGTTTTCCAGACCTTGAAAAGTCTTGAATTTTGTGTGTAAGTCTTAATAAAGTATGGGAAAAAAATGTATGGTAGAATTTTACAGTATGCTCAAAGGCATTGTGAAATGAGAAATAGGAAGGTAGGCTATAAAACTATAATTTTACTAACTGGTCACGTACTGTATTAGCCTAATGGAATCAAACACTTGTTTGATGTGAAATTCATGTACTTGTGATTTTCATGTTTTGAAACGTTTTCATCAGTAAAAGCATAATTTACTGTGAATAATGCATTTGTTCATTGAATACTAGCCTATAAAAATTAACATTTCTAATAAACAGTTTGTACAATCTCAACCAATGAAGTAGGCAGTAGGCACACACGTATACAAGTACATAAAGTTAAGGTCTTGGGGAAAAAAAATATCAGTTTTAAAAAAGTCTGGAATTTTAATTTGGAAAAAGAGCAAGCACCCTGCTATAGCATACATATATCTCATACGCTTTACATTGCCCATCGCTTTAATGCCAATGCACACCACATTTTTTCAGATTTTTATTAGCTTAAATAGAAGTTTTAAGAATGTATGATAAAGCTCATGGGGTGTGAAGACTTTTGTAAGGCACTGTAAATGTCGACACCCTGAACTTCACCTTTTTGATCACCTCCAACCCGGTTTAGATTTGTTAAATGCGTTAATTAAAGGTGGTTTATTTAATTCAGTTGTTCCGATAACCCTTCAGAACCAGAACAGTAGCACCCCATCCATCACAGCTCTTGTGTTTTTCTTGGACCCTTTCCTTTAGTCGACATTAAACAGCACACTGCTGAACTCGAGCCAGCTTGGAGATTCGCCCTTCTACGCTGGGAAAACCACGTATGGCGGAGCAGCTGCAGCCAGGAGGCCCCGCGGCCGCCCTGGAACACCGTATCAGGTGATCTTTTAAAGTTAGCGTTTAATCGTTAATTCCCAATATACACGCCAGGCTCTGAGTGTTCGGGTTTTGATTTGCGGGCGACTCAAACTGACCCGTTTGCCTTCCAGGCCCCATTGAGACGGCAGATCAAGGCCAAGCCTGCCGGCGCTCAGCCCTGCGGGGTGACCAGCGCCACGGCCAGGCGGATCCTGCAGTCGTTGGAGCGCATGTCCAGCCCACTGGCTGTGAGTACACACAGATGCTTCAACCTTCTGGTCTGCAAATGCATGTTCTGTTACGGTCTTCCAGCGTCTGCTCTCTTAATTCTTCGTCCCTGTCGACAGGATGCCAAGAGGATCCCGGCGGCAGCAGGCCCGCCCAGTCGTTCCCCAGTAGGTCCTCAGTAGATCAGGTCATGAACGCCCGTTTCAGTGACTCTTTATCATTTATGAAATTCAACTCTCGTTGCAGTCGGTGGACGGCATAAATCAAGACGTTACCCCTCAGCAGGCGAAGAAGAAACGAGTGAGTAGATCCTTTGAAAATGGAGAATAAAGAAGTTGTGTTGCATTGTTGTCGTTTTGCCAGCTTTATCTCAAAAGATTTTTAATTCATTGCGATATTATAACTTAATAAAAGATTGAATTAATGGCGACGTGGCGCTGAATTCAATCTCGTATCGTTTCTTGACTGACTGGGTCCAGTCTGAGCCCATCAGCGACAGCTTTTCCTCTCTCACAACAAGGAACAGACCATTATTGTACAAAGCCAGCAACACTTGCTTCGGTCTGCCCCTCGCTGCCCCTCACAGTGCTGAACGAGCTTCCACCCCCAGCTGTTCCTCACTCCTGCAGTCCACAGGACGTCTGCAGACCAGCCAGTCTGATGCAAAGTTGCAGCTGGCTCCACGTCTTGCCAGGCGGTCGCTTTTCTGTCCAGCTGTCACAGCTGTTCTTGTTGTTTGGGGGATGAAACAATGTCCCTACTGATGCTCTCATGGCTGAACACAACCCGTAACAAAAAAAAAAAAAGCCTATTGGTCTTTTTCTAAAGCACAAATTATGCCTAGAGAGACTCTGTTTCTAAATGAATCCAAGTTATTTGCCATTTACTCCTTAATTGACTGAAAGGTGAAGTCGTTTGCCTCTTGGACATAAACCGATCATGTCTGATAACTGAGAGAAATTAACCTGAAGGGATTATCCTGTAGCAGCGTTGACTTATTTTACTGCAGGGATACTGAATGTTTTTATGTAACATTTAGTTCTGTTCCACATTGAAACGATGTTGAATCAGTAGAAGGAAGAAGCCCCCTCAGGCTCGTTTGTCTCATGCTTATTTGTTCCCTCCCTGTTCTGTCCCTTCCCCCCCCCACCACAGATGGACTCTAATCTGCCTCCAGTGCAGAAACTCGTGGTTCCAGCCGCAGCTTCCGTTTCAGGGAACCGGTCCGTGTCTTTCAGGCCGACTTTGACGCCTGCAGGACTCGTCCGGGCCGTGGACAGGACGCCAAGAGAAAAGGTCAGCAGCTCACTGCGACGCTGTTGGGCCTAAACTAAAAGCGATTCTTTGACATGCGGGACTCAGAGCAGTAAACCGGGGGGGAGTCTGGCCTCCTTGTCTTTCATGGTCTGGATAAAATGAAGACATTATGGGAAAATATTTGTATTTCCAGGATTTATATCCTATCTCAATGTCTAAATAAGATACGATAGGCTTTATTGATCTCACATTGGAGAAATTCACATGTCACATCGGCTCAGTAATTATAGGAAGAAGGTGTCAAGAAGGACAAGGTGCATCATATATATACAGTGAATGTGTCATTCAGTCCTTCTTTGCTTCCGTCCTTGCATTTTTTATTTTGTCCTACCTTCTTTTTTCTTCTTTCTTCCTCTCATTTTCTTTTTTCGTTCTGTCCTTCATTCTCCATGTCCTTTTTTCTATCTCGTCTTTTCCTCATGTATTGCTTCCTTTCATTTGTCCTTCCTGTACTTCCTTATGTCTTACTTTTGTTCTTCATCTCCTTCCTGCCTTCCTACCTTCTTTTTTCGTCTCCTCTCACCTTTTTTCTTTCCATCCTTTGTTTCCTTCCTTCTATTCTCGTCTCTTCTCACCTTTTTTCTTTCCATCCTTTGTTTCCTTCCTTCTATTCTCGTCTCCTCTCATCCTTTGTTTCCTTCCTTCTATTCTCGTCTCCTCGCACCTTTTTCCTTTCTAATCCTTGTTTCCTTCCTTCTATTCTCGTCTCCTCTCACCTTTTTCCTTTCTATCCTTTGTTTCCTTCCTTCTATTCTCGTCTCCTCTCACCTTTTTTCTTTTCATCCTTTGTTTCCTTCCTTCTATTCTTGTCTCCTCTCACCTTTTTTCTTTTCATCCTTTGTTTCCTTCCTTCTATTCTCGTCTCTTCTCACCTTTTTTCTTTCCATCCTTTGTTTCCTTCCTTCTATTCTAGTCTCTTCTCACTTTTTTTCTTTCCATCCTTTGTTTCCTTCCTTCTATTCTCGTCTCTTCTCACCTTTTTTCTTCCCATCCTTTGTTTCCTTCCTTCTATTCTCGTCTCCTCTCACCTTTTTCCTTCTATCCTTGTTTCCTTCCTTCTATTCTCGTCTCTCCTCCTCACCTTTTCCTTTCCCATCGTTTGTTTCCTTCCTTCTATTCTCGTCTCTTCTCACCTTTTTTCTTCCCATCCTTTGTTTCCTTCCTTCTATTCTCGTCTCCTCTCACCTTTTTCCTTCCCATCCTTTGTTTCCTTCCTTCTATTCTCGTCTCTTCTCACCTTTTTTTTTCCCATCCTTTGTTTCCTTCCTTCTATTCTAGTCTCTTCTCACCTTTTTCCTTTCCATCCTTTGTTTCCTTCCTTCTATTCTCGTCTCCTCTCACCTTTTTCCTTTCCATCCTTTGTTTCCTTCCTTCTATTCTCGTCTCTTCTCACCTTTTTCCTTTCATCCTTTGTTTCCTTCCTTCTATTCTCGTCTCTTCTCACCTTTTTTCTTTCCATCCTTTGTTTCCTTCCTTCTATTCTCGTCCCCTCTCACCTTTTTCCTTTCCATCCTTTGTTTCCTTCCTTCTATTCTCTTCTCCTCTCACCTTTTTTTCTTTCCATCCTTTGTTCCTTCCTTCCTTCTATTCCTCGCTCCCTCTCACCTTTTTCCTTTCCATCCTTTGTTTCCTTCCTTCTATTCTCGTCGTCCTCTCACCTTTTTTCTTTCCATCCTTTTTTCCTTCCTTCTATTCTCGTCTTCTTCTCACCTTTTTCCTTTCCATCCTTTGTTTCCTTCCTTCTATTCTCGTCTCCTCTCACCTTTTTTCTTTCCATCCTTTGTTTCCTTCCTTCTATTCTCGTCTCCTCTCACCTTTTTCCTTTCCATCCTTTGTTTCCTTCCTTCTATTCTCGTCTCTTCTCACCTTTTTTCTTTCCATCCTTTGTTTCCTTCCTTCTATTCTCGTCTCCTCTCACCTTTTTCCTTTCCATCCTTTGTTTCCTTCCTTCTATTCTCGTCTCCTCTCACCTTTTTCCTTTCCATCCTTTGTTTCCTTCCTTCTATTCTCGTCTCTTCTCACCTGTTTCCTTTCCATCCTTTGTTTCCTTCCTTCTCTATCTCGTCTCCTCTCATCTTTTTTCTTTCCATCCTTTGTTTCCTTCCTTCTATTCTCGTCTCCTCTCACCTTTTTCCTTTCCATCCTTTGTTTCCTTCCTTCTATTCTCGTCTCCTCTCACCTTTTTCCTTTCCATCCTTTGTTTCCTTCCTTCTATTCTCGTCTCTTCTCACCTTTTTTCTTTCCATCCTTTGTTTCCTTCCTTCTATTCTCGTCTCTTCTCACCTGTTTCCTTCCTTCTCCCCTCGCTTTCCCTTTGCTGTCCTTGTTTTCTTTCATCCTCCATTTTTGTTCTTATTCACATGACGGTTTTATAGAAACCTGAAAATGACGTGCGGTCAGTTTGTGTCTTTAAAGTACTGAACTAAGCTTATTCTTTCTTGCAGTCTACAAGACAATCACCACAACTAACCGATGAAACTCCGGGTCCATCTCAAAGGTAAAAAAGCAACACATTTAATGTAGAGAAACACGAAGCCACCATAAAAGAGCAATTGGACTAAACAGAAGTCCGTCGTCTTTATTTTAGTGGCGTCTCTAATAGCGAACGTGTCTGTTGTTCATGTTTTGTTTGTCATCTAGCACAAGAAGTTTCGGTCACCCGGCCTACCCTTTGTCCAGCACCCCCGTAGCCAGCAGCTGGAGCACCGGCGGGGGGAAAATCAGGAGAGAAAGGACCACTACACGACCTTCCTCCAAACAACCCGAGGAAGATGAGGTGGAGCAGCTGTTACTGACAAAAACGCTTCATTATGCTTGGCCGTAAAAGGCGGTTTTAGTTGAATACTTGTTTGGGGTTTTTTTGTCTGAAGGTGGCTGAAGTACCGGACCTCCCCAGCATTTCACTCCCCATCAACAAATCGTCTCTGCCTACGTTCAGCTTCTCTACGTCTCTACCACCTTCCACCTCCGTCAGCGCCACCCCCAGCATCACATCTGTCACTCCCGCTAAGGAGACGGTCACAAATAAGGTCGGTCCTGGCGCCTTCTGATGACGTCACCATACATGATTACTAGTGTTGCGCCGATGCCATTTTTTGGCCCCGATACCTGGCTGTGCCATATTGACCGATACCATCTGTTTGAAATTGATGTGTGTGTGTATGTGAAGAACTGCATACTACTTAGGGTAGTAAAACTTTTTATTGCCTACCTGGAATGGGTGACAATAGTTAAATAAACTTTTGGCTCTCAAAGGCCAAAATAGTGCAACATTTGTGAAATTATAACATGTATAGTAGTAGTGCAACAGTAAGACAATAAAACTACATTAATGATTGAATAATATCTTTTAAACCCTGAGTTTTGCCTCTCAAATGCCAAAATAGTGCAACTTTCATGAACTTATATAACATATAATACTAGTCGGGAGAGAGAAGGCTGCGTTCAAGTGACATACAAACATCAAAGTGGTATCAGTGCCCTATTTGTTGGTACTCGCCGATACCGATACCACCATTTTAGTGCTGGATCGGGGCCCCGTCCGATACTGGTATCGGTGCAACACTAATGATTGGTTTAACGTTTGCACAATTACGCAAAACATTGTGATTGGTCTGGACAACTTACTAAAGTAATTATAGCGGGGTGTAGGTTTTATTTGAGAGCGGGATTGCGGTTTGTAAATGTACAATTTTACGAAGAAATTCTCCATGGTCCCTGCGCCTCCCGATGACGTCACATTATGGCAACGCCACTCAAACAAACTGCATTGAGCCCGCGGTCTGCATTTGTAACGAATCAATTTTATTTAGTTAATTTAGCGGTTTCTTTTTTCTCAAAAGCTTCAGGCTTAAAGATGAACATAGAAAAATGTGAAATCTAAGCAATTCAAAAATAATCAACCTACTTTAATTGATTAAAAATGAGGTAAAATATTTAGGTATAATGATTAACAAGGACCACACTGGAAATGACAAATATTCAAGCCATTTTACAAAAAAATCAACATATGTTTGACAGTTGGCTCAATTTTTGGAAGAATATTGTCACAATTTCATCTGGAATAATAAACATGTGATCAGAAAAAAAAAGACATAGTAATATTAGTAGAAAAAGGAGGAATCAACGTTATTGATTTTAAAGTGATGAATGCCGTGATAAAATAAAAATGGCTGCAGACTTTTATTAAAAATGAAAAGAGTTTATGGTTTAGTTTCCCTTCACAATTTTTATTTATTTTTTTAAATTGGAGGAAGGAAATTTCTCTTAAGATGTAACTTTGATCCTGCAAAATTACCGATTAAATTGTCAGACTACCACAGAAGCATTCCAAAATGATGTTAAAAGTTTTCATGCCTCCATGAAGTTACTGGAAAATAACCATAAATTAACAAAATAAAATTGATTTGTAACAAATGGAGACCGTGGGGCGTAATGTAGTTTGTTTGAGTGGAGTTGCCATAAAATGACGTCATCGGGAAGCGCAGACCCCCTGAGCCAATCTGGTACCTACACCGCCTCCGTCTGCTGCGTCAATCCTTTCCAGAAGACTTAATTATGTTGTTTTATTTCCCCTCAGGAACCACCAAAGGCCTCAACGTCACCCTGTGCACCTTTCACCTTTTCCTCTCCTATCGTCAAGGCAACTGCTGCCAGCCCACCTTCTTATTCCCCATCAGTGAGTAACCGTTTCGTTTCTTAGGGCACCGCTTCTTGCCTGTATAGGGGTGGTTTATATATATATATATATTGTCCCCCCTTTTTATGTTTTTTAGGTTGGTTTTACCTTCAGTGCGCCTGTAGCAAAGTTGGCCCCCTCCATGTCAAACGGAAAGCTCGCGGCACCCACGGCAACAACAGGTAAGGGTCCACCCTCATCTTTCTGGAGCAAAGAAAAGTGAAAATCATGTAAGAGAACCACTTCACTCAGCGTCTTGGCCCATTTTTGGTGTTTTACAGCGAAGCCTGCTGCGAGCAAGAGCACAGAGGACTACGAGGGGCCGTTCAAGCCGGTCAAGACTCTGAAGCAGGGCAGCGTGCTGGATCTCCTCAAATCACCAGGTGAGTGTTTTCTGCACCTATTTATTTTACATGTTTGCGATTTAATGCGATTATTATTATTATAATTATTTTTTTCCAGTTTAATTTATCATATCTTTTTAAACATATACAAACAACTAATCAATCTGTTTCATCACTGTGCAGATCAGGTGCTAAAAGAGCCGCTGCGTCTCAACCAGGAGCAGAAATGATTGCGTTCTGCCTACGATATATTTTAACCAAAATTGACTTTTCTCTGCATTAACTGCAAGCAACAAAAATGGCCTCTAGATAAATAACTTTGTAAACAAGGACTATTTAAAACAAGAACTTTTAATGTTTTTATTAATCACAATATTATTCAAGAGAACAGCTTTTAATTGAGTTGGACATCAATCCTTGTTGAACATGATGTGCAACCAACAAGCAAGTCTATGTATTAAATTAATTGACCCGTACTTAATGCTGTGATGAGATTCCTGAAAGTTCTGGTAAAACTGTAAGATTATTTAATTAAGATTAAATAAAACAAATAATAAAGTTAGATTATCTCACTGCTGCAACTTCCCTTCCCTTCCATGTAGAGGCAAACCCACTTTAAGCATTTTACTGACACCTAAAGGACGCGTCTGATTCACTAATTGTTACATAGCCAAAAATTGCGGACTTTTGCGATTTGGAAATTGCTTTGTTGTTTTTTGTTTTTTTTTTGCGATTATATTGCAAATACGATTAATTGTGCAGCCCTATCAAGGAGTTGGTCTCCTTACATTTGTTTTGATAATTTCTTCCAGGTTTTGCTTCTCCTCTCGTTCAAAATTCCCCCGGCACCAGCACCGCTTCCCGGCCCACGTCTACCCCGCCCACCACCTCCCCTTCAGCTGGCACCAGCGCCTCCTCGTCCCTCCCTTCGTCGACGGGGTTCGGTGGGTTGCTCGGTGCCTCGGCGGGCTGGAGCTGTGACGTGTGCTTGGTGCAGAACAAGCCCTCGGAAACCAAGTGCGTCTGCTGTCGGGCGCCGAAGCCCAACTCCTCACAGTCAGCGGAGAGCAAGAAGTCTCCCGGCAGCACGAGCTCCGCCTCCACCACCCTACCCACGACGGGGTTCAGCCCAATCTTTTCCAAACCCGCGGGAACGTGGGACTGCGACACGTGTCTGGTCTCCAACAGACCCGACGCGGTCAAGTGCGTGGCCTGCGAGACCGCCAAACCCGGGACGGGACTCAAACCCTCGCTCACCTTCCCCCCCGCCTTCTCAGCTGCTAAGACGGCGTCTTCGCCCTCGGACCCGGTCTCCACAGGGAGCGGCGGCTTTGGAGAGAAGTTCAAGCAACCGGAGGGCGCGTGGGAATGTGATACGTGTTTAGTGCAAAACAAGGCGGAGGACACCAAGTGCGTGGCCTGCACTGCTGCTAAACCAGGTACCGGTGTGACTCGTTTGGTGCATTTCTCCCTCTGTTGCCTTTGGGTCGTTTTAATAAGCAGTTTTTTTTATTTAAAACACCCAACAGGTGCTTTAACGGCCGTCTCCTCGGCAGTCGGCGGTGCCCCGGTGTTCGCTCTGTTGGACAAGTTCAAGAAACCAGAGGGAGCATGGGAGTGTGACGCCTGTCTGGTGCAAAATAAGGCTGCAGATGTCAAATGTGTTGCTTGTCAGACGGCCAAACCGGGAGCTAAAGTAGAACCCAAAGGTAAAAAAAAAAAACAACAAAATAAAACGCATTCTGCTGTTATAGTTGATGCATTTTCCTCTGCAGCTTTTCAGGCTTGTAGCTCAGAATAATTGGTGCTCATCCATTAATTGAGGAACGCGCTGTAATCCCAAATGTACCGAGGCACTTGCCTTTACTGACAGTTAAACTGTGGGATGGAAATAACCTTTAATGTCCCTCAGTTGGGAAATTCAGGCGTCCCAGCAGCAAAGGCAAATGCGTAAAAAAGGAGAAAATAATGTGGTTATTAAAAACAGATTTCTCAGATTAAAGAAATGTGAAACTGAGGAGTGTGATTTTTAAATAAGTAAAACATAAAATAAGTGGTTGGTGAACAACTAAAAATAAGATGAAATCCTGAAATGAGTATATGTACTCCTATTTAAGTAGGTAGCCTTATTGTAGGAATGTGATTATGGGATTTAAATTCTGACTGCTCTTATTTAATGCAAACTATCTGTAAAGTGACATGCTGGTCTTCCAGGTCATGGTCATTCCAAAAAAAAAGTAAAAAACAAACAAACAAAAAAAACAACTGGACTTGTTTTCCGAAGTTTGAAGACGTTTCGCTTTTAAATTGAGAAAGCTCCCTGGATAGGAAGCGAAACGTCTTCGAACTTCGGAAAACAAGTCCAGTTGTTTTGTTTAGTAATATAGTAATATCATCTTTATTGTCATTGAAACATACATTACAACAAAATGTGTTCTCTGCTTTTAACCCATCACCCTTGGGGAGCAGTGGGCTGCCTTATGCGGTGCCCGGGGAGCGTTCTGGGGTTAAGGGTCTTGCTCAGGGACCCAGAGTGCAGGCGCTGGGGATTGAACCTGGTACTTGCATCCTTCTCTGAGTGCAAGCGCGCTGCTCTAACCACTAGGCACACACTCCTTTAGCATTAATTGCTTTTCTGAAAAGTGACGTTATGCCTGGTCTCTCCTCAGCCTTCGGCTCTTTCGGCTCCTCCGCCGCTGGAGCTCCGGGAGCCTCCGCGTTCGGCTCTTCTACCTCTACTCCTGGGGGCTTTAAGTTCGGCACCTCAGACAGCACAGCTGGATCCGGAGGCTTCAAGTTTGGGACCTCAGAGTCGTCATCGTCGTCTTCGTCGTCATCGACATTAGGCGGCTTCAAATTCGGAGCCCCGTTCGCCAGCGCCTCCTCAGAGTCCTCCTCTAAAGACACTACTGCCCCAGCGGGGTTCAAATTCGGAGGCTCCTCCGAGGGCTTCAAATTCGGGGCGGCGGCCAACGATGACAAGACGTCTGAGCAGCCGGCGGCGGGCGCCGGGTTCAAGTTCGGAGCGAGCAGCGGAGTCGCTTTTGGAAGCGGGTCGTCGAGCACAGAAAGTAACTCTCCCTCTAAAGGTGGCTTCACCTTTGGAGTCCCTAAACCTGCAGAGAAAACGCCTGAAGCCACCACCTCGTCTTCATCCTCTGTTACCTTAACGCTCTCTTCTTCACAAGAAAATAGTGACAAAGCAGTATCATCAAATGACACCGCGGCGACTAACAGCAACCCGGCCCCCGCCAAGGGCTCAGTGTTTGGACGACTGGGCGAGCCGAATACGGCGTCCAGCTCGCCGCAGGGCAGCTCTACGTTCGTGTCTTTGCAGGCAGGTAAGGAGCCGGCGGCTCCAACGTTTGCCTTCGGGAAGCCAGAGGAGAAGAAGGAGGCGGCGGCTCCGTCGAGCTTCGTCTTCGGTGCTGTGAAAAAGGAAGCAGAGCCCGCTCCCTCAGGGGGATTCTCCTTCAGCAAGCCGAGTGCCCCAGCAGATCAGCCTCCACCAGCTTTCACGTTCGGCAAACCGGCGGAGAAAAGCGAAACATCGACTTCTGAAGCCTCAAAGCCGACATTCAGCTTTGGACAAAGTGCTGCAGGTACAAATATTTAGCTTGTTTTAATTAAATGGCGTGGATGGGCTGTCTATGGTTTACTAGTAGGGGGAGAATTGAAGTGTATAGAAAAAATAGAAATCAGATTGATCGATATCAATAATTATCAAAAAAAAAAAAAAACATATATATGAAAACGAAGTTAAACAGTTGGATGGCAATTTAAACAGTGTTCACAGAATATAGTGAATATAGTGAAGATATTTAAGAATATAGTGAAGATATTTACTAAATGAATGGGTAATTGAGTAGAAATGTCCAAATATGGCTTGGTTGTAATTACGGGGAAACTAGTGGGCATCAATTATTGTGTTTGCTTTACTCCTTTTTTATGTAACGGTAACTCCAGGACACGTCACTGTTCATGACGGTAAACGGGACGTTTTTCCAATAAAAACATGCCTGAGGGGGTCTTCTTCCTTCTACAGGGCTACACTTATATATATATATATATATATATATATATATTAGTGTAGCCCTAGCCATTATATGCTGTTGCTTAATGACCTAGTTTTAAATAAAGAACAATGAATTGAAACACGGGCCTTTATTCAACCAAAAACACTTTTAAGTCTTAAAAAAAAAAAAAAAAAAAAAAGTGCCCTCTGAACTCCTTGAAGGGGGCGGAGCTTGTCTGGGTCTGGGTTTGTGATTGGTTGGCAGGATGTAAAGGCTAGTATTACCCTACATGATAGGCTAGAATGCAAAAGGAAGGAAAATTGTTCTATTAAACTTTTTATTGTCTCCTTTTTTTGCTATTGCGCCAGATGTCAATGGATCAATATATATCGTTATTAAATTAACTTGGAAGTATGTTTGTGAACCTAAAAAACCACACATTGTGGTTGAGATCACTATTAGTCGTATGGTGCTATGGACTCCAGGACTTTATCCAGCGTGTTATTTAAAGGATGTAAGCAGAGTAAAGGTGCAACGGGTAAATTTTTGCTGTTTAGAACCATTTATACCAGAAACCAGACGTGCCTAACTGCGATAACGTTTGCGCACATTTTCCTCTTCCTTTTATTTTTCCTGAATCATGACGTTCCCAAGAGCTTTAGCATATTTCACTAAAACCTATTTGAGGTTTGGGCATTAAGGGTGCCGTGAAAGTTGGTCAGATTCCTCTGTTACACACACATATCATCCTTTGTAATGATGTAATGATGGTAATCATGCACTATGACTCTGGCGCTGGTGAAAAACAAAATGTTGCAGCAGTTTATTAGACCTAACGCCTACATTTCCATGAGCGCGTTTTACGTCTGGGCCAAAAATAATATCCTGATATTTTTAGGCCAAATGCCGATATATGATATTTATCTCGATGTACTGTAAAAAGAGGAAATAAAAGTAAGTAAAGTTTTCTTGAAAGTGTATTTGTCCTTTATTTGAGCAGGCGAGTTTAAATGATCTTCCAATGGAATAAAGATTTTTGCATTTAAAATGGGAACAACTCTCCATCTTACTTCAAGTGCAGCACATCTAATTATCTTACTTTAGGAGTACAATTACTCGTCCCATTGGCAGATAAGCTTATTAACCTCCTTAAATTAAGGACAAATGCACTAATTTCAAAAACATTTTACTTTCAGTTCTTTTTTTGCAGCGTATGTCTTTCTTTTCATAAAGTATTTATAAAAAGGCATGTCTGAGTCAAAGCTTTATCCCAAATGTCTCACAGGTAAATTTTTTAACAAACAGCTGTAGATGAATATGAGAAACGACACACAAAAGTATAATTATAGCGGAACATAGGCCGTGTTGATATAAACGGTATAGCCTCAGCTTTATATCTCTATTTTTAAAATCTCACTTTATTGCCCAGCCTGTTCTGGTTTGCAGGACTTCTGCCATTATTGCTGAACGCAACTCTTTCCACCTACAGATTCCACTACTGCTCCAAAACCCGCCTTCTCCTTCATGGCCAACAATCCACCCAACGGTGCCACCTCGTCGTCCGCCACCCCGACCCGCAACGTGTTCGGCGCCAGCAGCAGCTCCACGCCGGCTCCGGCCTCGACGTCCTCGTCTTCTGCTCCGGCTCCCAGCACCTTCGTCTTCGGCCAGCCTTCTTCGACCACCGGCGACGCGCCTCCTGCCAAGACCTTCGTCTTCGGACAGAACCAGGACAACCAGTCGGCGGCGCCGTCCAGCGCGCCGCTCAACCCAACTCCGGCGCCGGCTCAACCGTTCATCTTCGGCGCTCCGGCCAACGCCGCTGCTGCTCCTGCTCCCACGCCCGCTGCTCCCTCTTTTAACTTTGGAGCTGCAGCGGCAGCGCCCTCTGCTGCCTCTTCTTCAGGTTAGCGTTCATCATAAAAGCGAATAAAACCTGCATTTAATTCTGGAGTATCAACGATGGCTAATATAATACTTTCTCACCCATCAGCTCCGTCTGCAGCCCCCTCGCCGTTTGCGTTCAGCTCCGCCCCCTCGGGCGGTTTTGGAACCAACCAGGCTCCTTCTTTCGGATCGACTTTCGGATCCCCTTTCACCGCCACGCCAGCCCAGACGTCAGCCCCCGCCTTCGGCGCCAAACCCAGCGCCGCCCCCGTCTTCGGACAGCAGAACAACGCCACGCCTGCGTTTGGTTCAGGTACCAATTCTGCACCAAGTGAGTAATCCTCTGCAGCTTGTCTAGTTGTTTTTTTTATTTAGGGATCATATAATTAAATGTATGTTGTGTGTTTTTTTTTTTTTTTTAAAGCAGGTGGAGGTTTTCAGTTTGGAGGAGCCAGTGCTTTTGGAGCCACCAATAACTCCTCAGGCGTGTTTACGTTTGGTGGAGCTGGGTCGGCAGCTTCTCCCGCCCCCTCTGCCAATCCCTCCATCGCACCGCAGCCAGGAGCGGCTGCTGGAGGGTTCAACTTCAACCAGCCTCCAGCGTTCAACATAGGGTGAGTGGCTTTACATCAGCGGGGGTTTGATTTGGCCAATGCACTGCAAAAAGGGAACTAAAAGTAAGTAAAATGTTCTTGAAATGAGTGTATTTTTCCTTGATTTGAGCAGGTAAATAAGACTATTTGCCAATGGAAGAAGATTTTTGCACTTAAAATAGGAAAAATGGATCTTCATTGCAAGTGCAGTATATCTAATTATCTTATTTTAGGGGTAAAAATACTCATTCCATTGGCAAATAGTATTATTTAGCTGCTCAAATCAAGAAAAAATACACTCATTGCAAGAAATTTTTACCTACTTTTAGTTCCCTTTTTGCAGTGTGCACTCATTGGACTATGAAGAGGACGGCTTGCAGTGCTGAATGTATGTTTAGGAAAATGTATTAAAATATTAAAATGGGAAAACTTCTTTTTTTAACAGTAAGACAAGGCACTTTCATTTTTTTTGTTTACTTTTTTTTTTAAGTTAGTTTAAAGTTAAAGTTAAGTTCTTAGCTCGTCGTGTCAAACCACTCGCAGCAAACATTTAGTTATATTTTCACTGTTTACGACAGCAGGGCCGCCATCTTGTTTCACAGCTTGTATCTGGTTGCACTTTGAATTCAGGTCAGCTTGACGAAATGATTCAAATAATCAAAAAGCTTTTA